>NC_083461.1:1238070-1240570 GCF_030014155.1 Tachysurus vachellii
GCGTTAAATCTTACCCTGATACAATAGTGCTATTTTCCAGGGCTGCCAACTTTTGAGTTCAGCTTAGTGTGAGATTTGGGGGCGGGGCTTTGGTTATGGGGAGTGGCTTATATAGGGGGCGTGGCTTGGTGTGGAAAAAAATACAAACACAAAATCCTTGCATTATCAGAAGTGTATTAAGTATATACTGATTGTCAAAGTATTTGGTATCTGTACAGAATTTCTTGGGAGATTTACATTACATTTAATTTTCACAAACATTTTACAGAAATAGGATTAACATGTGATTAACATGTTCACAGATTAACATGTGATTAACACGTTCACAGATTAACATGTGATTAACATGTTCACAGATTAACATGTGCTCTATTGTGAGTGCTGGTGGCTGATTTTTCAGACTTAATCATTAATATGGGATGTCGTTGACTTGACATTCTGTTCTTAGAAAACAATAATTAACATTAACTACTAGACATGTCCAGATATTTGTCATCTGGAAATGCTTTTGTACTGTTTTTTATGATAAAGTTCTGTAAAATAACTGCTCAGTGCTGCACAACAAACAACTTAATTCTATATAAACTATATAACAGGCCTATTAGTTACTAGTCTAAACTGGACTTAAGTAAAGTTGGTCACATATTCACAGATTGGAGTTTCCTGAGTCAATAACTCCTGAGCTAAACGCTGTTATTACACAAATAACACCTCTTTTCTATCGTAGTAATGTAGAGACGTAGCTACAACCGTGTTTTCTTCTAAATCAGCACTTTGCAAAACCCGAAAAGCGAATACTAAAAAACAGTCAATAACTTCACTGTAATACACTGTACTGTCACCAGCTCACACACATCACTGTAATACACTGTACTGTCACCAGCTCACACACATCACTGTAATACACTGTACTGTCACCAGCTCACACATCACTGTAATACACTGTACTGTCACCAGCTCACACACATCACTGTAATACACTGTACTGTCACCAGCTCACACATCACTGTAATACACTGTACTGTCACCAGCTCACACACATCACTGTAACACACTGTACTGTCACCAGCTCACACACATCACTGTAATACACTGTACTGTCACCAGCTCACACATCACTGTAATACACTGTACTGTCACCAGCTCACACACATCACTGTAATACACTGTACTGTCACCAGCTCACACACATCACTGTAATACACTGTACTGTCACCAGCTCACACACATCACTGTAATACACTGTACTGTCACCAGCTCACACACATCACTGTAATACACTGTACTGTCACCAGCTCACACATCACTGTAATACACTGTACTGTCACCAGCTCACACACATCACTGTAATACACTGTACTGTCACCAGCACACACACTTCACTGTAATACACTGTACTGTCACCAGCTCACACACACACTGTAATACACTGTACTGTCACCAGCTCACACACTTCACTGTAATACACTGTACTGTCACCAGCTCACACATCACTGTAATACACTGTACTGTCACCAGCTCACACATCACTGTAATACACTGTACTGTCACCAGCTCACACATCACTGTAATACACTGTACTGTCACCAGCTCACACACATCACTGTAATACACTGTACTGTCACCAGCTCACACACTTCACTGTAATACACTGTACTGTCACCAGCTCACACATCACTGTAATACACTGTACTGTCACCAGCTCACACACATCACTGTAATACACTGTACTGTCACCAGCTCACACACTTCACTGTAATACACTGTACTGTCACCAGCTCACACACATCACTGTAATACACTGTACTGTCACCAGCTCACACACACATCACTGTAATACACTGTACTGTCACCAGCTCACACACACCACTGTAATACACTGTACTGTCACCAGCTCACACATCACTGTAATACACTGTACTGTCACCAGCTCACACACATCACTGTAATACACTGTACTGTCACCAGCTCACACACACCACTGTAATACACTGTACTGTCACCAGCTCACACATCACTGTAATACACTGTACTGTCACCAGCTCACACACATCACTGTAATACACTGTACTGTCACCAGCTCACACACATCACTGTAATACACTGTACTGTCACCATCTCACACACATCACTGTAACACACTGTACTGTCACCAGCTCACACACATCACTGTAACACACTGTACTGTCACCAGCTCACACATCACTGTAATACACTGTACTGTCACCAGCTCACACATCACTGTAATACACTGTACTGTCACCAGCTCACACACATCACTGTAATACACTGTACTGTCACCAGCTCACACACATCACTGTAATACACTGTACTGTCACCAGCTCACACATCACTGTAATACACTGTACTGTCACCAGCTCACACATCACTGTAATACACTGTACTGTCACCAGCTCACACATCACTGTAATACACTGTAATGTCACCAGCTCACACATCACTGTAATACACTGTACTGTCACCAGCTCACACACATCAC
>NC_083461.1:1245570-1293070 GCF_030014155.1 Tachysurus vachellii
AAGATTTTCCTGAGAATTAAACTCAGAACTGACTCTTTATGATCCATGAGAGTTTTCCCTCTTCTCATAAACCTACATGACCAGCACACACACACACACACACACACACACACACACACACTGTGATATGCAACATTAAAGTATCTAAAAACAGATGAAAGTGAATTCTTTAATAAACGAGTAAACAGTGTGAACCTGTGGTTAGGTGCTGGTGTGGTTCTTGAGGGCTTCTTACAGAAGAACAGCTTCATCTACAGCAGCGGTGCAGGTGTGGGTGCAGGTTTTCATTCCAACCAAGCAGAAGACACACCAGAGTCTATACTAAACTCCAAGAACAACTGATTAAACAGGTGGAATCAGGTGTAGCTTCTGCTTGGTTGGAATGAAAACCTGCACCCACACCGGAACCTTTGTTGGTAAGACTTGACACCGCTGATCTACAATCATTGTCCTGCTGGACCTTCAACATGTTTTTACTTCATAAGTGGTTAAGGTCTGAGAACTAGGCTCAGGTCCTCCTGTACTGGTTTACTTTATCAGTTTCTTCTTGGGAAGGGGATTTAAGGAGACCACTAAAGACGTCCAGCCTGATGACACTAAAGGTGTGCACAAGTCTTGATTGGACCACAAACATCTACATTTGGTTATATAAAGAGAATCTTCAGGAGAAAAACAGGAACAGGACCATATCCTGGTTTTTAGACATGGAGTGGTGAAGTCTGGGCAGAAGAACACAGAAGTGTCACCAGCTTCAAATGAGGCATTTGGAGAAAATTGGATTTGTTCATTGGTGCTTAATGATGTCCATAATGATATCTTCTTCTTCTTTTTCTTCTTCTTCTTCTTCTTCTTCTTCTTCTTCATCATCTTCTTCTTCATACGTGCTGGTTTGATTGATCAGCTTATCAGCTGTAGTTGTTTTCGCAGCACATTGGGTTGCCGATGTTTTCTCAGAGTCGTCGACCCAAGCGCATATATCAGATGAGTCACGGAGTGTTAAACCTGTCGAGGAACCCACTGTTGGACTGGACCTTCGGCCACTCACTCATTAACTGCCACGTGGAGCATCACCTGTTCCCCTCACTGTCTGACAACATGTGTCTAAAGGTAAGTGCTCCAGCACCGGGTTCTCCAGGGGCCCAGAACACTGCATGCTTAGTGTGTTTGAATTGTGCATGAACGTGTGTTTGTGTGTGCGTTTGTTTGTGTGTGTCTGTGTTTGTGTCTGTGCTTGTGTGTGTGTGTGTGTTTGTTTGTGTGTCTGTGTTTGTGTATGTGTGTGTGTGTGTGTGTGTCTTTGTGTGTGTGTCTTTGTGTGTGTGTCTTTGTGTGTGTGTTTGTCTGTGTGCTTGTGTCTGTGTGTGTGTCTGTGTGTTTGTGTGTGTGTCTGTTTGTGTGTGTGTGTGTGCAGGTGAAGCCAATTGTGTCGCAGTTCCTGAAGATGAAGGCGTTACCGTATCAGGAGGAAGACTATCTCTCTCGTCTTCGTCTCTTCTTCCACAGGTACCAGGAGCTGATGGTGTTTGCTCCTCCGATCACTGAGCTGGTGGGGGTTCAGTGACGGAGAACCACAAGAACTGTCACAGATCCTCCAACCAGGACTGTTTATTTCATATCTAACTAGTGTACAGGTTCTACAATGATGCTAAAACACACACACACACACACACACACACACACACACACACACACACACACACACACACACACACACACTGCAGCTTCCATCATGAACACACCACCTGATGGACCTTCTGGTGTCGCCTAAAGAGCTACCAAAGACCAATATGAATATTTAGGGCCCTAGATAGGGAACATAGTGTATATTAGTGAAGCCCTGTACTGTAGGGGGAATGAGTGTGTGTGTGCCCTGTGATGGGTTGGCACTCCGTCCAGGGTGTATCCTGCCTTGATGCCCGATGACGCCTGAGATAGGCACAGGCTCCCCGTGACCCGAGGTAGTTCGGATAAGCGGTAGAAGATGAATGAATGAATGAATGAATGTACTGTAGGGGCTGCACATTACTCAAAAGTTAGTGCCCCCACTGCTGCCCCTCCCCAGTGTAGTAGATTTGGTCTTTTACTAAAGCTCTTTGAACAGAAACTAATGCACATTTCAGCTGCTTTACAATTAAACTAAAATAAATTTGCTTTGTTTTCAACTTTCAAATGTAATTTCTTATTTTCTTATATTGGGTTTAACTAAACACTAAAATAACACTATATTAAAAAAAAAGTAGCTTAAGTTTATTGATAATAGTAGCTTTTTAAAAAAGTTTATGATAATTAGTTGTGATAAAGTAACACAGGAAATCCTAATGATTGTCTCCAGGACGTTTCTTGGACCAGTCACCTGTATTATTTCTTATTTAACAGAGATGAAGAATTTTATTACTCAGGACACAGAAACACAAAGTGAACATTGGGGCTTCTGCCACACAGCCACCAGAGAGCGCTAGTGTGATGGTGTAATATCATCTGCTAATCTCTGGTTCATATCAATACATCGAGTGAAGCAAAAACATCCTGTAAACAAGCACACACGCTCTCAACCAGCAAAAATCAGCAAATTGTATTAAACACTAAGAGCTAGGCTAAAAGTGCTAACTTTATTTTTAAACACTGTTTATGACCTTAAATAATCATGAAGTTAACAGTAAAGTGTTTGTTTTTGTGGAGATTTTTCTTTATAATTAATTATTAAGACATTCATGTTATAATGCATTCATAAGGAATCATACGCTTTGTTTATTTTAATGAGAATGTACAGCACTATTACTACTTTTATTCACATTGTACTGATAACACAATGTATTATACACACCGCTCATAACACACACACTACAGTCTATAATCGCTCTGTTCAGCTTTATTATTTTTTATTATTTTTTAAACTTTAAACCATGACATTTTCCAGCTTACTACAAATGTTACAAACTTTTACACCTTTATAACACAATATAAAACTTTACAACTTACAGCATACTACAACTCTCTAATATAATATACATTATTATAAATTAATTTTAGAAATTAAATTACCACATAACACATTATTACTGTGTTTAACACATTAAACTGTATCAAGAAAATAATGTCCAAAAAATTTTTTTTTTCTACTGATATGAATTGACTCTGAGAACTCTTTATTTTTACTGATTATTATTATTATTATTATTATTATTATTATTATTATTATATTCTTGTAGGATGTGAACCTAATGTGTGACATGCTTTACACTTTCAGTAGTTAATTTTTTAGCTGATGTATTTAGTGTCTGAGTTGCTTTTTTCTGTGTAATAAATGTATTTAGATGGGTGCACGGTGGCTTAGTGGTTAGCACGTTCGCCTCACACCTCCAGGGTTGGGGGTTCGATTCCCGCCTCCGCCTTGTGTGTGTGGAGTTTGCATGTTCTCCCCGTGCCTCGGGGGTTTCCTCCGGGTACTCCGGTTTCCTCCCCCGGTCCAAAGCATGCATGGTAGGTTGATTGGCATCTCTGGAAAATTGTCCGTAGTGTGTGATTGTGTGAGTGAATGAGAGTGTGTGTGTGTGCCCTGTGATGGGTTGGCACTCCGTCCAGGGTGTATCCTGCCTTGATGCCCGATGACGCCTGAGATAGGCACAGGCTCCCCGTGACCCGAGGTAGTTCGGATAAGCGGTAGAAGATGAATGAATGAAAAAAATGTATTTAGATGAAGGATTTGCTCAGTGATGGAGGAATCTGTAAGCCTGTTAAACACTTCCTCAGGTCTGAGTGTTGGAAACACTGCATGGTGCTGAGCTCTGCTGGTTAAACACTGACACTGTATCATAAGAACCTGATGCAGTAACCACACATATAGAGACTGAACACACTGACATACTGAACCTGAACTCAGCTTTATTAACATTACTAAGACCTTCATTTAAAACATTCTTCCAGTTTTATGTTTCACATCCTTTGTTCTGCATTTGAAAAAAGTTCCAGATTTTAAACAGTCCACGATAAAACAACGGTAATCCACCACGTCCTGCCCTATAACTGCATAGGAGGACTTGTAAAACTCAACAGGAAGACCATCTAATCCTGGTGCCTGTCCAGTCTCCATGCCATGTAGAACCCAGCTCGTGTTTAAAACCATAAAAATGATCTAATCTTGCCAGGGAGAACGTTACCTATGATGTGGGCCCATGTGTACTGTCACTTTGTCTTATTTAAAGTTCTTCATATGTCACTTAACTCATGGGCCTCCATCAGCTCCCACAGATGCTTACTGGACGCTGCATGAGGTTCTGTGGGGTTTCGATCTAAAATATCTGCAGTACAGTTAAAATCTCCACCCAAAATTAAAATATCAGCAGTGTTGCAGTCAGCAATATTACGTTTATCTAACAGAACCATCCTCTCCACTGCACTGGTGGGAGTGAACACACAGATAAAAACTAAAACCTCATTCTTATAAAAAGTTTTCACTTTTAAAAGCCTCCCATTTAAAATTTCTTCAACTGAATAAGAACAAGCAATAAAACAGCAAAGCGACTCCACCACTGAGTGTTGTGTTATGGTTTTAAATCACCAACGATCCCAATCCTTCACCCAGTCAGCAGCGTTACTGACATCGCTGTGGGTTTCCTGTAACATTACACCATCAATATGCTTTTGCTTTAAAAGTTTGTATAATTTAATTGTCTTGATGTACTTGTTATACCCCTAAAAAAGGATGAGAATTAAGCATTCATACTCGACGATGTTTTCCCACTGAGAACTTTATGCATAGTGGAGAAACACCCTGCAGTAGTTCTTGCCGGCAGGCACTAAATTCCAGGGGTTTCGTTCCACGACGTAAAGTGGGCGTGTTTCCGGAGGTCTTGGAAAACACCCTCTTTAAAAAAAAATAATAAAAAAAGAGAGAGGTCACCTGTCATGCGCAGAATGCTGTTTCATTTGCGTGGGCATTTCCAATCCCAGGATCAACTCAGATGGATAATGAAGGAGAAATAAAAGCAAAGCTACGATGGATAATGAAGGACAAAACAGTCATACAGGTAGATTTTATATTTTATATCTATTATGCTTTATTATCTTACAGTTAAGCTATTTTCGATAACAAATAAACAACCAAAAACATTTTTGTATAGCCTATGCATCTTTCCACAGTTAAGTTATACTGAATGAATATAAATAAAAAGATCATGGAGACCAAAGTAAAAACCTCTTTATACGTTAATACTTTATAAATATTCTTTGTTTCTATCAGACTGGATCCCAACAAATTTCAAAATATGTATCTCAGGTGTTTAGTGTCAAATTACATTAACACACTTATAACTTCAGATACCTCTCCTGATCACACTGATAACACTATTAATGTAATTTGACACGAAACACCTGAGATCAGGACAGGTATTTTATTAGTATGAATGTCACGAAACACTCGCAACTGCGGAAAGGTTATCTAAAGTTGTAACAGTATGAATATAATTAAAAAAAAAAAAACACCCACCATCTCGGACAAATAACGTTATCTGAAGCAATTTATGCAAACGGCGTTCGTCCCAATCTGCGCATGATCGTTGACCTATGCAGATTATCAAATAGGCCCCTGGAAATAAGTGCCTGCCAGGACTCGCTAGTGTTCAACGAGGCCTGACTAATCGATCACACACCTTATTGTGCCAAACTAATTGATCACCCATTTACTCAACATGCTTTTAGAGAACTGATTTGCATTTTTTAACCATTTGTGTTTTAACAGATTCACACAGATTTTCACCCTGAATATAGAATACTTTCAATATTATACAGATTTATAAATTTCCTATTTAATTATTCAAAGATAATTATACAGATATATCTTTCACTCTATCACAAACTCTCTTGCTCCATTAATATTCAAACTCACAATGTGAATCCCACTCATTATAAAATGTAAATAAAATAAAAACTTTTCCAACATAAAACACACCAGACATTCTCATCATCAGGGTTTTCACCTCATCAGTTTCTTTAACCTAAAGATTTCAACATCAATAACAGCACCTTCTCAAGGTTTCACATCATGAATAAACATTTTTTGTCAGGGGGAAAAAACTCCTCGATTGCAACATTTCCTTTGCAATTTTGTGTTTTTTAAAAATTCCTTAATGTCTTCTGCACTGTACACAACACTTAATTGTTCCTCCTGGGAACCAAAGTTAAAAGCAGAATCTGACCTGCACTCTTCACCATCTGATGCTATTTCTTCTTTCTTTGTTTCTTTTTGCTTGTTTTCCCCTGTCCTTACCTTGTTTTTGGTAATGTTTTGGTTACCTTGTTTACCACTTTGTTGGTACACTGTACTATCCTGGGCTCTTCCTCCATTACCACGTCTCCCCCGTCCCCCTGCACTGGTGCAGTGTTTGGTGTCTCCGAGCGACAAACCGTGGCCGCAGAGGGAACGACCCCAGCCGGCTCAGCTGCTTCTTGCCCTGATTGCTCAGAAACACTGGGGTCACTCTGTCTCTCAGGACAAGCCTGAACAAGACGCCCCATTTTACCACAGTGACATCATTTCATATCTGCATCTGAAGATACACATCTGAAGATACAGCATTTAGCTTTTCTGTACATTCCTTAAAAAGCCACTCTCCTAAAAGACACTAGGTGTTTAACAAGTGGAGACTTTGGTTAATAACTCGTCGGGAATAAAAGGAGGGACGTTAACCTTTTTAATGGGGGAACCAATGGGAGAAAACAATTTTAGTTTGCTGTTTACTACAATGTTGTTCTGACTCAGTTTGCACACTTTTGAATATCGTTCTAACAAGTGCACTGTTCATGTGGGAGGCAGATACAATGTTTTTGTGCCCCACAGACTCCTTTACACTCGCCGAACACACCAACCTCACACCGTGCTGGGGGGGGCCAAACTTTCACACAGTTTCATGCTCGTAGTCTCCATGCTCCTCCAACACTCTTCTTACACACATACAGTACACACAGTTACTTGCTCACACACACATGCTCACACAATAAAATTAATTAACCCTTGTATTGTCCTCCTATACAAATTAGGAGCGCTGAGTCAACTTGACCTTGTCTGTTTTGACTGCTTATAAAAAATTAACTATATATGATAGCCTTTTATTTTCACCTTTTTTAGTCTAACTTGTTTACAACATATTAACATATATATATATATATATATATATATATATATATATATATATATATATATATATATATATATATATATATATAATTATAATTATATTTGGTATAATAAACCTTATTTATATACAAAAATGCCTCATTTTCTAGTAAAAAAAAAACAGAAATTTTGAATTATTTTCACTATAGAGGCACAAAAGTTGATGCACAACTACATTACAATTACATTACAAAATGAAACCATTTTGACCATTTTTAATGTCAGCAAATAATAAAACCTGTTTTTTTACAGGCCAAATTGTACGGAAGCGTATTGCATTCACTTGAGGAAAAAAAATCTACTCTGTTTTTCTGAATTAATGAGTTAATTATATCAGAATTATGAGATCATTTTTCATGAATAAAAACTTTTTTCACTCTGTTTTTATGAATTAATGAGTTAATTATCTCAGAATTATGAGAATAATCTTCATGAAAAAAATTATTTTGCTCTGTTTTTCTGAATTAACGAGATCCCTCAAAATCCTGCGAGAAGCTCTCACCTGCATGAAGTAACGTCAGGCCACAGTTGCTGATGCTAATCAGCCTGACCCTCCAACAACAACAACAGTGCCAGGCCTACATGGGTTCAGTGCAGGTAAGATAGCTAAGTTATTATAGTTAGGCTACATGTTAATGCCAAATGATGTCTGCTAACTGTTTGCGTTACGACATGTAAAACGAGGTTAGAATAGCTGTTTATAAACGTATGTTAACCATAATGTTACGGGCATATTTTTTACTAACTACATTAACTTAAGTTACACCATCAACTGCAGTTGATAGGCTAACTTATGTAACGTTAAGCTAATATTTACCATTAGTCAGCAAAAGGAACCTTAACTTTTAAGGTGGAGGGGATAATAACATGTGATTTTTAGGAGGAATATTACGTTAACCACCTTTCTTTCAGTTTGTTGGCTAAGATAAGTAAACCACGCTATTTGCTGTAACTTTAGTGCTTAATTTGTAAATCAAGAGGTCCTCGAACACAGCGAGGCTGCTGTCAGGGGGAGTGAAAAAGTCACGTCAGAAATCCCCAGTGCATGCTGCACGTTGGACATCGCGACATTACATAACACTAAACAAACATTCAGAACTTTGCCAGTTTCAAAGCCAGCAGGGATACTATTTCGATTAAGTTTTGCACGGACGTTTAGTATAGTGTTCAGCGTGCTACACCAATAATAATGTTGAATATATTCTGACATTGCTTCGGTTTCTTTAGTTGTGCCCTCTCTTTTGGTTTGTCACTATGCATACAGTATGTGTCCTGTAATTGTTTTATTTGTTGATATTTTTCTAAACTGTGTACTTGATGCATTTAATAATTTAGAAACAAAGCTAGCTTTTTGAAGCTTTCCAAAGCAAGTTATATATTTTTCAGAAACTAGATTCCAGTTGTGCAGTGAATCACAGAAAAAATGAGTACATATAGCCTGTGTCTCAACACTATTGACCTTCTTGAGTCTAGCCTTCTACGATTTGAGTAATGTTACTGTTAAAGGTGAGCACATTCAAATGCTTAACCCAGTTTGACTTCCAAGTGATAAGAAAGGCCTATAGTTGCCTACCTATACAGTTGATACATGAAACATCTTGGTGAAGTTATTTCCTCACATGGGGTCTCTTACCACTGCTATGCTGATGATACACAACTTATCTTCTCTTTCCCACCCGCAGATGCCACAGCTTCTGACCGGATCTCTGCATGTCTGGCAGAAATTTCATCATGGATGACTGCTCATCAGTTAAAGCTTAATCCTAGCAAAACTGAACTTCTGTTCATCCCAGGTGATTCATCCCCAGGTCATGATCTTGCTATATCCTTGCACAACGATCTGATCTCCCCTTCATCCACAGCTCGCAACCTTGGGGTAACCATGGACAATCAACTGTCCTTTTCCTCCCATGTTGCTAATGTGACTCGCTCATGTCGGTTTCTTCTCTACAACATTAGAAGGATTCGACCATTTCTGTCCACACAGGCTGCTCAGGTACTTGTTCAGTCTCTTGTCATCTCTAGACTGGATTACTGTAACACACTGCTGGCAGGTCTACCTATGAACGCAATCCGTCCTCTGCAAATGATCCAAAATGCAGCTGCCCGTTTTGTTTTCAACCTGCCAAAGTTCTCGCATACCACCCCGCTGCTGCGATCCCTCCACTGGCTTCTGGTAGCTGCACGCATCAGATTCAAAACACTGATGCTGGCCTACAAAGCCAAAAATGGACCATCCCATCTCCCTCTTACCTCAAAGCCCTCATCACTCCTCACACTGCACCCCGCACCCTCCGATGTACAGCACTGCTCCACTGGTCCCACCATCTCTCAGGGTAAGAGGCAAGTTTACTACAAGACTCTTCGCTGTTCTGCACCAAGGTGGTGTAATGAACTTCCCCTAGAGGTCCGGACAGCTGAGTCACTGGATATTTTCAAGCGGCGGTTGAAGACCTACTTATTCAGGAAACACTTCAACTAGCACTTCTTTCCTTATCTTTTGCATTTAAAAAAAAAACAAACAAAAAAAAAAACCACACACACCTTTGACACTTTCATTGTAACTTTGAACAAATGTTTTAAACTCATGGTATCTTAAGTATGTAACTTAGTGAGCCAGCATTAATGTATTCAATGTTAGAGATTTAAGCACTTATGTACGTCGCTCTGGATAAGGGGGTCTGTCACATGCTGTAAATGTAAATGTAAACATCCATTTTTAGCAACGTTATAACACTCTTGGCCGAAATACATTTTTGAGATATTTAAAGCAATTACACTTTTGAGGGTACAGTCCTAAATCTGTTTATATTTGTGGTGTAACACATATTTACATAAATGCTGCCTTTTTCCGACATTTGTTCAGGGCCAGCTATGGCTACGTCTTCAAATACCCCCCTCCCACAAGACGATGGTCTGTGGATGTTTCTTCAGAGCCGAAGGATTCCTGAGAAAAATATTCAGAAAATACTGCAAGATCATGTAGGTGACAATAATAGCACAATAATTCCTGCAATATATTAATTTTAATTGTTTTACATTTTACTGAATCTCTTCAGATTATACAAGTAATCATCATAAATTGTAACCCTATCACATTTAGTGCAGTGCTTCCGATTTCTTTTTTAAGCCAAGCACACCTGTCTCTCCCAACAATGCATTCATGTCTTCCCTATTCTAGGCCTGTAAAATAAGGTTTATAGGTATCTTTAGGAGTCAATTCACACTATATTTTGGTCTCTACCCTACATAAACAAGTAACAGTAGTTGTGCAGTAGCATCACCATTATACATTCAGGCAAAGTGCTGACTTATATGTTTGAAATTATAAATAAATACACAAAATAAATATTGTGCCCTTACAATTACTGCTTTCCATTTTGTTGTGATTTGATATTGTTTTAAAAGGATGGAGTAATGTTTAGATGCCAGCACAGGCCTTGGTTGGGAGCTGAAGTATGGAATCAATATGGAATAGCAATATTATGGAGTACATAATAGCAGTAATATAAGGGAGAAATGCTTTTCATGTAATTGAGGTAAATAGTTATGTAATTAAAGAGGAATACATGAAAGTAATCAGTCCCCTGACTAACTTTGATGTCAAGGATTTTCACTGTTAATACACTTTATTTTCAGCATCATTATGTCACTCAAACTTCATTGTTATGGTTACAACCATTTTTTAGACAGCAGTTTTTGTGTTAAATTACTTAATATTTTAGCTACTTTTTATTCCCATGCGAAAAGAGAAACAAGCAAGTGAAGAAAAATAGAAATAAATTGCTGATTTGTAGCTACTGCTAAGAAATTAATGTTCACTCATATGGAAATATAGCCATCTCTTAGATTTAAGATAACCAATATATCTTACTGTATTGTTTTGTTTTTATTACAGATTGACAGCTCGGTAGTTGGAGAAATAGATGATGCCACTATGACTGCTTACATTCCAGCATATGGTGATAGGATTGCTACAAGGCTTTTCTGTATGGAAAAACAGAGAAAAGGAGGTGATGATCTAAAAAGACAGTCCTTATTTGAAAAACTTAGAAGAAAGTTGGGCACATTGACAAGCAATAAAGACACAGATAAAGATTTTGAGGAGGAGCATTCTATGCAGCCAACAAAGATACATCAGAGAAATAACAAAAGGGCCGTGAAGATGACAAGAAAAATAGAACTAGGATGGATACACGACAAGAAACAAGTGAGAAAACGCAATGGTGGAGGAACCAGAGTTCTTGATATTTCCAAGAAAGCCACAAAAACAGAGATTCTATCACAAGCTAAAAAGCTATTTTTCCCCAATGAGAAATCGAGAAAGGGAAAGTGGGAAGAGTTCAGTCACAACATTGTTGACTTTCAGGAAGCATACCTTGAGGAGGGTGTTAGTGTGGGAGAGCTCTATGAGACACATAATTTGGGGATTTTAAGATTTTACTTGTTCACAGAGCACCTGACAAATGAAGATGAAGTGTTCACAGAGATGACAGAAGGAACTGATGAACAGACAGATGCAGCGAGGCTAAATGAGCGACCGAAAAATGCAACAGAAGATAATGAGCAGCTGACACAAAAAACACATGACAGTGAACAGCAGACACATACTGTAGAAGATGTTGTCTCTACTGCTGTAGAGATTGCTGATCTTACATCTTTGTGTGATACATCGGAGGTCATTTTTGGCCCTTTGCAATGTGGACCATTTTTAGAAGATCTTGATGACACAATCTTACATGAGCCTAAAGAAGAGGCACAGATAAACATCAACGCCTACAGCTCAACTCCTGTCCATTCTGACACAGCGCCTGCTGGCCCATTAAGACCTACTTATGAACCTTTGCATGTGACAGTGAAACTCCACAGAGTCAATCTCTTGGAGGAACTGATTACCCAATTCAAGGATGAAGTGATTATGTCCTACTCTGTGAAATACAGCTTCATTCATGAAATGGGGGCAGATGCTGATGGCGTTTCCAGGGATGTATATGCTGCCTTCTGGACAGTTTTTAGACTGTGCAGCAGAGGGTGCAGATGTGAGAGTGCCATCACTATCCACAAAATGACAAGAGGAAGAATGGAAATCTGTTGGTAGGATAATGGTCAAGGGATTAAAGGAACATGGATATTTTCCTTCTCGGCTGGCTCAAGCCTTTACAGCAGCAATCACATTTGGTGAACGCACCGTCTCACCTGATTTATTGTTTGACTCACTAATGTTGTATCTTAGTCAGTCTGAGCGCGATCTCTTGTCCACTGCTTTGCAAGACGCCCTTGATGGTGATGATAAAGATGAGCTTCTTGATCTTATGGATCGCATGGGAGTAAGAACAGTACCAACACAAGAGATCTTGAAAGCTGTGCTTCTCCAAGTGGCCCACAAGCAAATAATCCAGCAACCAAAATATGCACTGGATAACATTGCAGCAGTCGCAGGACCAACTCTCAGGGAGTTCTTCCCCAGTGTGCTGGATATGCAGAAGATGTATGAGAATCTTAAACCATCAACCCGGAAGGTTTTAAAGTTGATCACGTCCTCTCCAGCTACTCCAGCAGAGAACCAAAGTTTGCAATTTTTACATCAGTACATCAGGGGATTGGATGAAATAGACCTCCGGAAGATCATCTGCGTTAAAGACATTCAAGTCATATTCACCCCTTTGGAAGGGTTATTAAGGCGGCCTATTGCACATACTTGTGGCCCAACTTTAGAGCCGCCATCAACTTACAACAGCTATCCTGACCTCCGAGCTGAAATGGAGGCTATACTGTCCAGCAACTTCTATGCAATGGACATTGCATAGAAGTGTCTCACTCACTCAGATGTACACAGTCTTCCCTCTTGCCCAGTTATAGCCTTATCAGTGCCATCTGTTTACCTTTAGATAGTGTGTGAATGTAAGACAGAGCACATAGGGGAAGTAATTAACTCAGGTGGTGCATTATGAGCGCAGGGTGATTTATTTTTTATTTTGTTTTTCAGTTTCAGTTTTATCCAAAATGTCATTACCAAACTTACTGAGGAAACATGTTTACTGGCTGATGAGCATTTTGTTGATGGACTCCGAATATATCCAGCCCATAGAAACATGTACACATGATAACAAGAGTCAATAATCAGTTTGTTTTATTGATAATGATACAGGACCATTTAAATGCCATTTAGGTTGCCCTGTTTGCAGTGGGCGCAAAGTGTGTCAAATCACATTTGGTCATGCTGAATAGCTCCACCATGAGGACAAATTTTGCCATTTTGACAATGGCAACATGTTTTGCAACGTTTCATATGCAGTTGCTGTTATTACCAGACTTAAACTGTCTGTAGAAACATATTGAGTGGCTGAACATTTTGTTATTATACTTTAAGGTCCATTTAACCAAAAAACAATTATAAGCCTTTTACACAATGTATGTTATAAATGCATGTGGATACATTTTCATTTTTAAGTGATTTAGATACATGTACCAATATTTTAATGTACTTTTATGTAAGCCATCATTTCTGTTAGCAGTTTAGGAGCATACTTTTTGGGACAATTTAAAAGGAATGTTGTTGTAAAGTTGCATTTTCATTGAAAAATCATAATTAACTTGGACCCTGAGGTAACGTCAGCTCATGTTAAATCTAAATTTTGCCAGTGTTTGGAAATCTGTTCTAACATACAGCACTGTACATTAGAAGGTGTTCTGCTTTTTACAAATAAAAAGCACAGGTTTCTCTCGTTTTGTACAGATGTTTTCAAACAAATCAGGTCTTTACTGCAGATAACACACATAAATTTTGTCTCACACAATAGAATTACTGAGTTTTGACAACTGCACTGCAGTTCCTGCATTCACCAGTACTCTTTAGACAACATATTTAAACAGTCATCTCTACATTACCAAATTTACCAAATAGGCCTATTTCCTACATACACAGTAAATCACACTGGGGAGAAAAAATGTTTTACTGGTTTAGCATGTATTTATATGATGCCAAATAATTGTGTAAAAAAGTGCTTTATGTGCAGCCCAGAGACACATGACAACAAGATACAATAATATGTTTTAAAGGCCATCCAAACATCATGTAGGTTGCCCTGTTTACAATGAGTCCAAAGTGTGTCAGACCACATCTAGTGATGCGAAATAGTTCCACCATAAGGACAAATGTGCCATTTTTGACACTGGCAACATGTGATACCTTTCATTTGTAGGTATAGGATTGTTCCCAGTTCTGTGCATGAGATGTACTTTTTACATAATGATGAATAAAAAGAGATGATATGGAGCTCAGGTGGGAGATGTCCATTATAAAAGAGTTGTCTATTATCGATTGCTTAAACACAATACTTCTGTCAAACATTTACAGTGAATGTCATGGTATATATCCTTTTCCGTCCAAACAGCAATTCTGTTGTTTTTTTTGGCTATGAGTGGGTGCTCACATTCAGTCATTTGATCCAGTAGAACAACTTGTGATTATTAAATTTGGGTACGTATGTAAGCACGTAAGAACATGTAAAGATCAATGGCTTCCTCTGGAGAGGTTGGTGGATGAAGACTGTTTTCTGCCATGGCAAGGCAACAAATGTCAAACACTGTATTATCACAGGGATATGGTCCTCTCTCACGACATTCCTCCCTACAAGCCTGTATCTTCTGTTGGGATGCCTCTTTAAGGTACTCCATAGCACCAAAAAGTTGGGGTAGGGTGTACATCATCACTGGACGTCCACATGGAGACACAGCATTTCTGGATGGGCGAATTCTGTGTGTGTTCCAGAGGTGAACAACATCCTGCGGTTCTCTCTAAATATAAAGAAAAAGAGTGGGAAAGTAAGAAAATTAGTCCACACATTTGCAATACCACCTGCAGGCAAAATAAATGCTTATGGTCCAGTATGATACAGTAGAGCCGTTTCTCAAACAGTTTCATGCATTTTAAATTCTATATTTGAAAACAATAAATCTCTGTATGTTAAGATTTGTGTTATATGATCAGGGTCAGATAAGTCATCCCTCTCTCACATACTGTGTCCCACTAATGCAGAGAAACAATTTTCTTTCACCAAAATGTACATAAAAGTACCAGAATGAAATTAATAAAAGTAGGCTACTCAGTGCGGTAAATTTTCTTTGTCAGTGTTTTATATTATGATGTTTTTGGGTTAATATTACTGTAGATAGCAGTTTGTGCAACATACATATAACAGGATTAATATTACAGCTGCATTAATTTTTGTGTTGCATTTTATTTTTGTAGATGTAGGCTGCTGCTAATTCTAACTACTTATACTGAGATCCATGTCTTAAAAAGTCAACTATATGGGAAGAAGGGAAAAATTGTGATCTACAAATTAATTTAATAATCTAATTAAAATAACTAATGGTTATCACCCATTTGCTTCTGTTATGGAACAGTTGTTAGACCTATGAAATGACATAATTATGCTGCATGTCACAGCATTTTGGCGTATTGACAAAATCTATAGCTGAATAACATCACAATTTACATGTCTAAAGCTCATTTCTTACCTCTATTATTTCAAGACATGTGAACTGTATTAGACTTTTGTCTAAGAAGTCACCGGAGAAGTCGTCAGAATCTTTTAGATCTTGAAATAGGTTGATCCAGAACTGTGCATGCTGTTACCTCAAAAATCCCCACCAATGCTCTATCCGTTGGTTATGATTGCTTGAGCCATACAAATAGCAATTTCTCAAAAAGTCGTCCGTATGATCATGTCTTATGAACATGTCTGCATCTGTTCCATGTAACAGTTCTCTGTCCCTAAGTCTGAGTGAATTCGGGTGGCTGTCCCATTCCTTGATAACACCGCATCAATAAAGTATCCAGCGATGACTTTGGGATCACTACTTGTAGAGTATGCATGTAGCCGTATCACCATTCGTGAAAACCCGTCGATTGCACCATTGATGCAGATCCCATATGGTTTGAGTTTATCATATGAATCAACATGCCATAAAAAGTTCGGGCCTGGATTATGATACAAATGTCGCCGAAGACGATTCCGGCACGTCAAGCAGATCAGAATGTTCTTTTCGTCTGAACAGGCGCAAAGTCTTGAGGTGTCTGCGCAAAGTTGACGCACTAATAACAATACCATTTATATTACTTAAAGACAGCAGTATCTCCCAATGTCTCAAACCCAAAGTAAAATAAAACCGGATTAAACTTGAAAGGCGGGACATATTTACTTCCATGCAATCCACCTAAAATAGAGCAGGATTTTGAGGGATCTCATTAATTCAGAAAAACAGAACAATTAATTTTTTTTTTATGAAAAATAATCTCATAATTCTGAGATAATTAACTCGTTAATTCAGAAAAACAGAGTAGATTTTTTTTCCTCAAGTGAATGCAATACGCTTCCGTACTAAACAATGAACTAGAGTGTAGAGTTTTAACCTTTAATTTTTTACTCACTCATCTTCTACCGCTTATCCGAACTACCTCGGGTCACGAGGAGCCTGTGCCTATCTCAGGCGTCATCGGGCATCAAGACAGGATACACCCTGGACGGAGTGCCAACCATCACAGGGCACACACACTCTCACACACTCACACACTACGGACAATTTTCCAGAGATGCCAATCAACCTACCATGCATGTCTTTGGACCGGGGGAGGAAACCGGAGTACCCGGAGGAAACCCCCGAGGCACGGGGAGAACATGCAAACTCCACACACACAAGGTGGAGGCGGGAATCGAACCCCCAACCCTGGAGGTGTGAGGAGAACGTGATAACCACTAAGACACCGTGACCTTTATTTTTTTAACAAAACTGAATTAAAGGTTGATAACAGTTTAACTTTGAAGCCGGTTGTTATGGTTTTGTACAGCAATAATACACAATTTGTGCCCTTTTTGAGCCTCCTGTACTAAATCTATTAAAGAGAAAAATCTGAATATGTGAATGTGAAACTTTACAACAGTCTCATTTTTAGAGACATTTGCGAGTCAGTTCTCAAAGTTCAGCCAAAGAGCCGATTCAAAGAGTCGACTCATTCCCAAACAACACATCACCTGTTGTGATCAGACAAACACACGACTCCTCCTTCCTAAAGTGAAAGTTTTTCTCTCAGCCTCAACTACATTTTGTGGAGCGATTGGAAAAGTCAAGAAAATAGTGCAGAGATATTAATGTCACACAACAAGGACCGTTAACTAAAGGTGAGTTAAGTCTTTATTATAAATGACTTTATATAAGAAGAACACAGATATATTGTAAATAAAACCCGTGTAAAATCAGCTGTGTGTGAGGTAGAGTACAAGCTTACCTGTAAAACAGGTTTAAACAGGTTTGTATACAGTCCTTTCAGTCTCCTCTCTTCAGTTGCTCATGAACAAAACATACAGAATGTTTGTAGAAAATCACTATAGTATACTGACATAATGTGGTTTTAACATAGATTTCTTTACAATCTCCCGGAATCTAGAGCGAACGAGCAAGAGCGCGCATGCGCGACAGAGAGGGAGGGGGAGCGAGAGACCTTTCGTGTGTGTGCTAGTGTGCGCGTGCCTCATTAAGCGCATGTAAGACAGAGAGCATCCTGATTGGCCTGTTTCGTTAAGTCAACCAATCAATTGTCAGTATGGGCGGGGCTTTTATCTCTTCACCTGTACCGAATTAATCAGTGTATCTAGAAACAGGAGCGCCATCATGGCCCATGGCAGAGGGAGAGAGCCCCAAAACACCACAGTATAAGACACATTTTACACCATCATGGCCCATGGCAGAGGGAGAGAGCCACAAAACACCAAACTCCTTATAGACCTGTTTAAAGTTGTAATGGAATATAAATAAAAGCAGTTTACATAAATAGTATAAGCAGCTTATATAAATAGTAAAAGTCATCTACATATTTTAATAATATAATTAACAAATAATTGGGTAACACTTTACAATAAGGTTCATTAGTTTACTACATTAGTTAACATGAACTAATAATGAACTGCACTTATAAAGCATTTATTTATCTTTCTTAATGTTAATTTGAACATTTACTAATACATTATTCAAATCGTGTTAGCTTTAGTTAATGCACTGTGAACTAACATGAACATAAACACATAAACAGCTGTATTTTTATTAACTAACGTTAACAAAAATTAACAAATACAGTAACAAATGTACTGCTCATGGTTAGTTCATGTTAGTTAATACATTAACTAATGTTAACAAATGAGACCTTATTGTAAAGTGTTACCAATAATTACATAGGACTATAGAAATGATATATTATGCTTTTATATCTTTTAGGGACCACAACATGTTAGGGAGGCTAAGCGCAGGGAAGGCTGCTCCAATATATCTCAGTTATTCCATTCAGATAGTCTCACTGAGAAGGTGACTACAGCTGAGGTGTCTTTCACATCTTTTATTGTGGAACATAACCTGCCATTCCATGTGTGTAGGCACACGGGCTGAAGTTATTTAGGAAAATGTTTCCAGACTCTGAGATTACAAAAAATGATGCCTGCTCTTCCACTAAAACGGCAGCTATGATGAACCTGGCACTGGAACCTGAATGATGATGAAGGTGCTACTGGTGCTGCCAAATTCTAACTGTGATGTGGAATATACTTTTTCAGGTTGGGATGTCTGGAATATGAGCACAAACTCCTTCTTTCTGTTGTGTATCAATCTGTTTTTTTACCTGCTTCCCTCTCATCTGTTTTAGTCAGTAGTGGAATTATTATTAATAAAATTATTTTCAATTTCCTGTGCAGCAGCTAATGAACACTCATAATTTACCCAACAATAATAAAATGTTATTACCTTTATTCAACTGTCGTTACGTCTTGATGTATTGTGCAATGTCTTGTTTTTAAGCCTATAAAGCAATACTAGTGCTGCCTGTGTCTCTGTTGCTAGCACATCAGGAGATACAGCTAATTTCAGTTTATCCTCCACAAGCACTGCTCCTTCTCAGTCATGCATCCAGCTACAGTCATGTGCAAAACCATAGGGGAAAACATCGACTGTGTGCTGGTGGGTAAAACACAGCTTGATAAAAATAAGCTATTATGTCAATTCAAGTCAAGTCAAGAAGCTTTTATTACAACCTTATATAGCTGTTACAGTACACAGTGAAATGAGACAAAGTTCCTCCAGGACCAGGACCAGGGTGCTACATAAAACAAAGACAGAGCTAAGGACTTACTTAAGTCCTGAGACTTGTGGTGGTAGTATGTGTGTGTTTACATCAACACTGAGACTCATGGTGTGTGTGTGTGTGTGTGTGTGTGTGTGTGTGTGTGTGTGTGTGAGAGAGACTCTGATCACGATAAAACACTTAAATAACTGAATAGAGATGAGAATGTGAGAGGTCAGTCCTTGTGTGTAGGCCGATGACTCAATACTATAAACACAGGATATTTTACACTAAAGGAGCAGCATTTTTCTTTCAGAATAAAGATGTGAAAATGATTGTGCACATTTGTTTGTGTGTTTTCTAGGAGTGTGATCCATTCCATCAAAAGAGATCAGACTGTTCAGGACTCAGCTGTGTGTTTGTGTGTAAACTTTACTAATATTTAAAGATGGAGACTCCTGATCTGGACACAGATAATGTTTCTACACCATCAAACAACTGGTAATCTACAACATCCTTGTGTTCTAGTCATTAAATATTCACATCTAAATTATTATTAGTAAATATGAAATGATTTAACCAAATGTTTTACTATTACAGTATATAACTATTATATCTAACAGTCACTAATTCACAGTAAAAATGTATTGTTTAATGTAAGTAAAATAAAGTGTGTATATAAATGACTAAAGGACTGTGTATAATGTTGTACAGTAAACTCAAGAGAAAGAGATCAGAATCACCAACACACAGCTGTATCTCCATGAAGAGTGATCTGTCTATGGAGGTTCCTCTGAAGTTCAATGATAGAGACTCATCACTTCTACACAGGTAACGTCTCCTCACTGTTAATGTCACTGCTAAAGTCACACTTAAAGGGAAGTTTAACTACATAAACGGGCAAAATAAATACTGATACACAGGATTGGAGCCACTATTGTGTGTCCAAATACCTTTCTGTAATGTTTAATCTTTTATTTGTGTGTTTGGGAAAAGTGTGTTTGTGGTGTGTTTAATATAAATAGCACTTGGTTTGACATGTTGTTTTGTAATACAGTGATACTCATATGTTAGTGTGGTAGTTTTGGGGTTGCTGTGTGTTTAGTCATCGCAGGTGAGACCACTGCTTAGCATTATTGAGCTAATGACAGGAAACTAAGTCATAAGAATCATCTAGAGTTTGAACTTAAAAGTGTTAGTCTAGTCGAATAGCATCTGTCTTTACATTTACATTACAGTGTTGTGTTACAATGAGGTGACTTACATGTACCTCATTTATAAATTCTGAGCAATTGAAGGTTAATGGCCTTGTTCAGGGGACCAGCAGTGGTAGCTTGGTGGACCTGGGATTCAAACAAACTGTCTTCTGTGCTAATACATAATAATTCTCTAAAGTCCTAAATAAACTTCTCCATAGATTCTTTTCAAATTCTGAACCAAGCAGCTTGGAAAAGAATCAAACACATTCAACAGAGGATTGGGTTGATAAGAACATAGATGAGACCAAGATGTATTTCTAAGCAGGGTTTCCGCGGGGTCATACTGTAAAAAGTCATGAATTTAACAATAAGAATTTAAGGCCATAAAAAGACATAACATCCGCATTTTCCATACAAGGTCATAAAAAACATTTAGCCACGTCTTAAATTGATCTGCTCGTCCATTAATTTGTTCTTCAATCAAAATGCGCTCACAGCAGCAATGACATTCATTTGTTTCGCCTGTTGTAGTTCTGTGTGAGGAATCTGGGTGGTATCACACTGGTATCAGAGCGTTCCAGAACTACAAGGTCCATGCGGCAGCATATAGACTTGTCGGAAGGACTTTCACAGAAACCCGCGAACTCCGAACATACTGTATCATACTGAGTCACTGCTTAGTTTAATTGAAATCATCCTGGCTATCACAATGGGAAAATGTACCTTTAACGATCTGTGGCTCGAAGACGGTGCGTTTAGTAGCTGGCTCAAGCCCGTCGCTAACAATCGGTATCAAGCCTATTGCACTCTGTGTAAGAAGACGTTGGAGTCTAGTTTAGGCATAAAAGCCTTGAAGTCGCGTGCAAAGTCAGAAAAGCGTATTGTTGCTGTAAAAGGCCTGCAGCGGGTGCAGGCGATCCGTCAGTTTTGTTTGGTTCCGTCACTAACGTTACCCGGTCAAGTACAGCGCGGGATTCCGTTTCTGTCGCATCCAGTGCCACACACATTGGTTTCGGATCAACCTCCACACTGAAAGCGGAGGTCCTGTGGGTGTTGAATACTGTGACCAAACACCAGTCGTACAACGGGAACGACGATATTGCCGAACTTTTCCGAACAATGTTCCAAGACTCTGACATAGCCAAAACTTTTACATGCGGGAAAGATAAGACCTCATACATCACCCGGTTTGGCTTGGCAGATTATATGAAAGGAATTTTAATGACTGAAGTTATTTATCGTAATTCGTGTAGGTCATAAATTCAAATCATAATGGTCATAAAAAAGTCTTAAAAAGTCTTAAATTTGACTGATTAAACCCTGCAGAAACCCTGTCTAAGCCTAGTGCTTGAAAATGATGCTCAATTTTAAATGAGTACATCTCAAAAACTACAAGTTGTGTTTGAATAATTCTGGTACCAAAATAAAGGTAACACATGAGATTCATAACAGAAGTGTTATAGAAGTATATATGTATTACCAGGTCAGAGAAGATGGAACACAGCAAAATAATGTTAGAGAGTAAATCAGGAAGGAATTAGTATTAGGTCTGTGGTGAACTCAGAGTTTATGATGACCCATTAGTTCCTCAGGAGCTCTCATCTGCACTATTATAAACTGTTGTAGAAAGGACATTATTTACATTTACACTATTTACTGTAGAGTGTCACCCAAATGAGGATGAGGTTCACTTCTGAGTCTGGTTCCTCTCAAGGTTTCTTCCTCTTATCATCTCAAGGGGTTTTTTCTTGCTGCCACCTCCAGCTTGCTCATTGGGGATAGGGATAGATATATAGTATTTAAAATTTAAGTTAATATTTATAAATTAATTTTAAACTTTAAATGTATGTATTCATGTATTCATTTATTTTTATTCTTATTTTTATTTATTTTTTCTGTTTCTATACTTCTGTGAATTGTTAAAAGCTCTATACAAAAAAATGAATTGAAATTTAGTTGAATTCATGCAGTGAAAACTAAAACCTCAAGGAATCTGTTGTATAACATGTCAATATTAAATGTTTAACGATCTAATTATTATTCTAGTGCAACATCACAAAAGATAAATGAACACAAATACAAACTAAATTCAGTTGCATATTTAGAGATATTGCAATAAACCCCTGAAATTATAAAAAATGAATACAAATATAAAATAAAAAGGTAAGGTACAGATTAACTAATAGTTCAACAGCACAATAAAACTGAATTACAAAACAACACCACAATCTACACTAGTTACATTAAGGTGCGTCGTGCCACAGCGGGAAACGCTTCCGGTTTTGAACTGAGACGGCGTTCTGGGAATAAACAGAGCGATAATTTTGGATCAAAAGTTGAGTAAATAAGTACACAGAGTTATGTCATAATTACACAATATAACAAATATACATAACAGTATATAAAATATTCCAAACAGAATTAGGTTAGGCCAATTTATTTTAATAGTGTTTTTATTATTGTTAATTAATATAAAATTACTGACTTCTTCAAATAATGAGGTTTGTTATTTTCAGGTTAGAAATATCCTAGTGGCCTTAACACAACTTAAAAATGGATATTTATGAGTTAACAGTCAGCACTTGACACCCAGGGATGTTTACACTATTGGGTGTAAAATGAAGCAGGGGTTTAAAGATTCATGACAACATCTGGAAAAACCTAGAGTTTTTAGGATGTGTATATGGACAGGTATTTTACTTTGGTTTCACTAAACTTTGGTCTCACTAAACATCTCAGCACATAGTTCCCCTCTCGACTCTGGATCCTGAAATAATAATGTTGAAACATCCTATAGTACCTACTGCTCTACATATACACTGTCTATAATTCTTACTGTAGCACAGATACCACCACTGTACAGCACTCACACATCTCTGTGCTGAAACACTGGCTCGTTTACTGTGCTTGATGTAAGTCACACTCGTATCTAAAACAGTTAAGAATCATGGTGGAAGACGACATATAAGAAATATAATCATGACTAAGTGATCATTTTAAAGCACAAGCTCCTATTAAACAACCTGCCATATTAACAGCATTATCATAAATGACCTTTATTTGGATGTTGTAAATTATTTGTAAATTATTTATTTGTTCCAGTGAAATGATTAAAATAACATACAATAACTGGGGAACATTATGTCTTACCTTATAACTACAGATCTACTTTTCTACTTACTGCAGTAAAACTCCAGCAGGCTACTTCGATTAGAATGTTTGCTTGTGGTGTCTTTCTTCAAATGACATGTTGTTTTGTAATGCATTGAAATTCATACGATGGCATTCAAATATGGCTTAAGTGTCCAAATAATAGTCTGTATACTACAGAGTTATTAGATTACTGAAAACAGATGATTAAGTCTAATAAATGAACCCTGTGTCTTCCTGCTTCTCCATATCACAGGTACGACCCAGAATCTGCTGGTGGAAATGAATTCCAGAAAAAGTTCAAATTAAATCTGATGAAGAAGTTTCAGTGTTTGAATGGAGTGATAATAAACCTGGGAACCCAAACACTCCTGAATGAGATCTACACAGAGCTCTACATCACAGAGGGAGACAGTGGAGAAGTCAATAATGAACATGAGGTGAGACAGATCGAGGCAGCATCCAGGAGAAGAACAACAGAGGAAACACCAATCAAATGCAATGACATCTTTAAGCCTTTATCTGAACAAGACAAACCCATCAGAACTGTGCTGACAAATACATCATCTAAACAAGACAAACCCATCAGAACTGTGCTGACAAATACATCATCTAAACAAGACAAACCCATCAGAACTGTGCTGACAAAGGGAGTCGCTGGCATCGGAAAAACCGTCTCTGTGCAGAAGTTCATTCTGGACTGGGCTGAAGGGAAAGTAAATCAGGACGTCCACCTCATATTTCCACTTCCTTTCAGAGAGCTGAACTTGATGAAGGACCAGAAACTGAGTCTGATGGAGCTCCTTCATGTGTTTTTTAAGGAAACAAAAGAAACAGAAATGTCCAGTTTGGAAAAGGTTCTGTTCATTTTTGACGGATTGGACGAGTGTCATTTTCCTCGAGATTTCCAGAACACAGTGAGAGTGTGTGATGTAACTGAATCAGCATCAGTGCCTGTGCTGCTGATAAACCTGATCAAAGGGAATCTGCTTCCCTCTGCTCTCATCTGGATCACCTCCAGACCTGCAGCAGCTGATCAAATCCCCTCTGAGTGTGTGGATCGAGTCACAGAGGTACGAGGGTTCAATGACCCACAGAAGGAGGAGTACTTCAGGAAGAGGATCAGTGATCAGAGCCTGGCCAATAATATCATCACACACCTGAAGTCATTAAGAAGCCTCTACATCATGTGTCACATCCCAGTCTTCTGCTGGATCTCAGCCACTGTTCTAGAGAGAATGTTGGGTGAAGCAGAGAGTGGAGAGATCCCCAAGACTCTGACTCAAATGTACACACACTTCCTCATCATTCAGACAAACATCATAAGAGAAAAATACTCAAAGAAGCAGGAGAGTGATGAAGAAATGCTTCTTAAACTGGGACAACTGGCTTTTCAGCAGCTGAAGAAAGGGAACCTGATCTTCTATGATGAAGACCTGAGAGAGTGTGGTATTGATGTGACAGAAGCAGCAGTGTACTCAGGTGTGTGTACTCAGATCTTCAGAGAGGAGTTTGGGCTTCACCACAGTAAAGTGTACTGCTTTGTTCATCTGAGCATTCAGGAGCATCTCGCAGCTCTGTATGTGCACCTGACCTTCATGAAGAAGAAGAGAAATGTTCTTAAACAGAATCAAGATGCTAAACATTGGATGAAAGAAAAGACAATCTCAGATATACACAAGAGTGCTGTATTTCAGGCTTTAGAAAGTCAGACTGGACATCTGGATCTTTTCCTTCGCTTTCTTCTGGGTCTCTCACTGGAGTCCAATCATAAACTCTTACATGTTTTAATAACTCAGACAGGAAGTAGCTTCCAGAGCATAAAGGAAACAGTTCAGTACATTAAGAAGAAGATCAGTAAAAATCTTCCTACAGAGAAATCCATCAATCTGTTCCACTGTCTGAATGAACTGGGTGATGATTCTCTAGTGGAGGAAATCCAACATTACCTGAAATCTGGAAAACAAAGTAAACTTTCTTCTTCACAGCTTTCTGCTCTGGTGTTTGTGTTACTGACATCATCAGAGGAGCTGGATGAGTTTGACCTGAGTAAATATTTCAGTGCAGATAAGATAACAGAAGATGTTGTTCTGAAGATGATGCCTGTGATTACAGCATCCAGTAAAGCAATGTAAGTAAATGTGAATTTAACTGTTCTACTGTTACAGTGTTAGAGAGAAACTGAACACACTCTAATATGGACTTTGGGATGTTCTGACCTGAAGGTGATACAGAGTGGAGTTAATGTAAATAGATAAATTAGGGAATAAAATCTGCATTAATAAATGAATGATACTGAAGGGCAGCTATTAAACATGTAGAAGCAGGTGATTACATTTGAGAGAGTTTTGAAGTTTTGTATTTATGACTTATCTTAATATCTTAAAATAATGATGAAGTTAATGCTGGTTTTATGTTGGATGTTTGATGTATATTAAACACACCTGTGTACCAGACATAAAGAACCAAGTTTACTGCAGTAATGAAAAATTCTAATCCCCAAAAAGATTTTACTCATTATTAGGTTTTATTTGTGAGGTGGAAATGGTCTTTCATAGAAAGCTGACTTTGCAAAGACTTCTACTCATTAGATATAATAATAATAATAATAATAATAATTAGAGACAGAGAAGGAAGATTCTAGAGGCAGGAGGAAGCATCAATATAAAGTGAGAGACTGTTGGACTTGGACAGGGTGGATTTTGAACCTATATTCAGAACCTTTGAGAATTTTGTAAAAGTCGGAGAAAACCAAGGGTTTATTTCATTTAAGCATCAATTGGTGAGACAGGAATGTGGAAGAGCAGAGTCAAGTTTTGTGGACATATAAATTATATACCAAACTTTATATACCACATTATTTTAATGTGTGAAACCGTATCAAAGGCTGCACTCAAATCTAACAGGACAAGAATTGTTAAGAGTTCAGCATCAGCAGCCATCAGGAGATCATTAGTGACCTTCACTAAAGCAGTTTCCATATTGTGTTTAATACAGAACCCAAACTGAAAGGATTCTAATAGATTACTGTCCCTAAGTTGAACATGAACCTGTGTGATAACGTTCATGTCTGATTAGAAAGTGTTCATTTAGCTGAAAAGTGCTCCCTTTAATACTAATCTATAACACTACATGATCAGATTTTTGCTAATGTCAGTCTGATTCCTAAACAGAATTCTCTATAGTTACTTCTGGTCAGATTATAACCAAGTGGCTCATGTTGTGGAAGCGTTGAGAGAATCACAGACAAGAGTAAAAAGGTTCACAATTTACTTGTACTGCTGTGCAACAGAACCGAACACTCCTCATGAAGCATGAGAGAGGAAGAACCCTGATCATTGTTACACTGAGTTTTTATAAACATGATTCAAACACAGAAACTGAAGGAAAACATTGTCAATCATCAGCTACATTACAACACATGATGTCCTGATCAGTAGAACATTACCAAGATCTGCCTAAGCTGATTCTGAGCCTTCAGTCTCACCATCTGTCTCCAGCTCATTCTGACCCTCTAATATTTTACACAAACAACCTCTGATAACAATTTCTAATCATAAAAAACTTCTAGTCACGTACAGAGAAGGTCAGTGTAACAGTGGAAGCTAATGCCATGTTTATTAATAATTGTACCAAGAGATAGTGTTGTTCTGTTATACTTAAATAAAACCTTAAAGTAATAGAGAACAGATTTACTAGTAATAATAAAAGTGTTGTTTTAAATTTTATTTGTTCCTATAATAATTAGTCCAGTATTGATCGTTTGTTAAGGTCACATCACTTCTGGAATTTCTGCCCATAGTCCGCTGCTCATGATCACCTTTGGTCATTTGGTCATTTGGTCGTTTTCCTCTTCTATGATGTTGAATTATTGTTTGAATGTCAGTGTTACATTCTGTAATGTTTAATGTGAGATCTTTGTCTTTTTCAATACAAGACAATCCCATATTATACAGGACAGGGGAAACCCTACACTAGATACTAGTTAGTTAGCTGTAGTTAAACACTAACTTTACCCATTTTAATGACATCAACATGTAGATGTCGACTGCAGTGTCACTTTAACCATATTGTCTAACTGGTGTTTGTACTTTCAGTATTTATAAAAATGAGAAGGTTCAGTGAAAGCTTTGAGGACGTGTTTGATCATTTGTGTGAGTTCATTATGTTTTATTTTATTTCCTTTAGTATCAGCTGTAATAAACTTGGAGTAAAAAGTTGGTCACCTCTGGTCTCAGCGCTCAGATCAGAAACCTCCAAACTGAGAGAACTTCATCTGACTGTGAAAGAACTGGATCTGTCTGATCATAAACTAGGAGACTCAGGAGTGAAGATTCTCTGTGCTGTACTGGAGAATCCTCACTGTAAAGTGGAGAAACTGGAGTAAGATCATCTCTCTGAGACTCACAATAACACTAAAAGCAGCAGTTATATACAGTGTTGTTTTTCACCTGAAATGTTCTGTAACACTACAACATTCAGAACAAATAGATTAGTCATTAAGTGATAATGAGTTTTCTACAGAATCACTTAGGAATTAAATAAATAAATAAATAAACAAATAAATGAGTAAATAAGAGAAAAGATTCATTATTATTAATGGCAGCAAAACTTTTGCAGCTCAAATGAACTAATATTTTTTTACAGTTAATATCAATAATTGTAAATAATATAATAAAATAATATCACAGGTGAAGCTCCAGGGTCCTGGTCCCACCCATGTGGAGTCCTGGCCCACCTCCATAAACTCTATATGTTATAATGTTAGAATTATTAATAAACCCCAGTTGTCACTCACTTGTTCAGTGTTAATTATACTTTCTATAATAAAAATCTGTTGATGAAGATTGTGTCATTGTGTCTCTCTACAGGTTGTGTGGTTGTGGTGTCTCAGATGAAGGCTGTTCTGCTCTGACTTCAGCTCTGAGATCAAACCCCTCACACCTGAGATACCTGGATCTGTCCTATAATAAACTAGGAGACTCAGGAGTGAAGAGTCTATCTGCTGTACTGGAGAATCCTCACTGTAAACTGGAGACACTGGGGTAAGATAATCTATTAAAACATTAATAATAAATCATGGTCTAATCTTCATCCAGGTCGTAATAATAGATAAACACATTGTGTATAAATAAAACACAGTCACAGTTGTTCTTGTCAATACTGAATAAATCATTTACACTTTCACAGTCTGGGTTTAAAAAATACACCAATGAACTAACAACTTCTCCAAAAACTAATTAGAGTCTGACCCTGTTTTAGGTCTGATTACTGACAGTCTGATCTTCTCAAGAAAGATCTGTTCATGTGAACTCGGATTAAAACAGAGATTTTGTTGTGATGTGAAACAGAGAAAAGTTACTGTGATTTAGTCATCAGTGAAAGCTTTTTGAAGTGATTTATTCATTTAGACGACTAGTTAGTTAGTTTTCTTACAAAAATACTAGTTATGGATTTAAGGTTGTTTAGTTTAATGAAGTTTACATGTGTAATTGTAGTAAAGATCTTTATAGTGAAATAAAATGTAAAACTGAAATAATAAAATGATCTGCAGCTCAAAGTTACATTCATGTTTCTTACATTATATGATGACAAACTAACAAATAAATAAATAAATAAATGAATGAATAAATCTGTGTTTCAAGGTTTCTGTAAAATTCTTGTGTGTCTGTGATCAAAGTGATTAAACACTAGAAACGTCCCTGTGTACAACCAGTGAAGAGTGTGTCATTGTGTCTCTATACAGGTTGTGTACTTGTGGTGTCTCAGATGAAGGCTGTTCTGCTCTGACTTCAGCTCTGAGATCAAACCCCTCACACCTGAGAGAACTGGATCTGACCTTTAATAATGTAGGAGACTCAGGATGGAAGATGCTCTCTGATCTTAAGGATGATGAACATTACAAACTACAGACACTGAGGTGAGTAATGACCTGTTAATAAAAGTTTAACCTCATTATCATTACATATTGATACACATCACATTTCTCTTCAATAACCTTCAGATTATCAGGTTAGAAAATGTCACTATATTCTGTTTAATCAGAATTTTTCTAACGATTCTCTTTAATGCTGTTTTGTGTTCAGTAAAGTGTGTTGATGTAAAATTCATGTGAAGGCAGAAAACAGGGATTCAGACAGTCTACAAAAAGTCACCAATGAGTTGATGAGAGTGATTGTTAATGAACATTGTGTCTTCTGTCATTCCTGTAAAATTCACCTGAGTTTGTTCTTAAAGTCTGCACTTAAATATAAATGTAGAACAAGATCTAAATGACACAGTAGTGTTTGTTATTTAAAAAAGCTCCTGTGATTGGATAAGAGCAGTGATGTGATGGGTAAAGATCTGCTCATTATCCTGGTAGAACTTGTGGAAGTTCTCATTTGTTCTAGTTAAATGTTAGAACACAGATGTTAGTAAGAATGAAGAAATGTTGAATGATTCATTATAAACAGGAGATGATAATGTTTCTGTTGGAGCAGAGATGATTACATGGTGTTGATCATGAAGTACCACAGTCCACTTTGTGCTGATTAATTCACATCTTTTTCTTTCAGATTCAGGTTCTATTGAATATCTGTGTGTGATGAAGACTCCAGTGTTCCTGCATTACCATGATGGAGAATAGAGAACATGTTTATTAACACATCACTCATTTAGTTCTAACACATTAAACACACTCAGAGATGTGAGAAGTGTGTGTTCATCGTGTACAGTGAATCAGACTAAACACAATTCTACACTGAGTTTATAATGACCTCTGATCCCTGGATAAAATTCCCTGGACCTCAATCCCATAAACACCTGAGGGATTATTTGTAACAGCAGGTGAAAATCCACATGAACTCGAGCTGAACCCTGTTCATTTTACTGTTTGTGTGATTTATTATTTGTTTATTATTGTAATATGATTTACACTTTTTACACATGTATACTTATAGCTATATTACTGGATACATAACTAAAATTATATTGTATAAAGCAGAGGTCACTAACAGGCAGACCGCGGTCCGGGTCCGGACCCAGAAGCTGTCCAATCCTGACACGGACCTACAGCCAAAACAAAAGGTTATGCTTTAAAACTTGACAGGATGCTTCTATTTAACCTGCACAGCTTTTGCAATCTTTACAGTAGTGGTAGTGGAAACACACAGACCAACTGCATGTCTGTGCATTACTGCGAGTCACCAGTGCAAGACAGATGAGAGAGAATTAGAGTAAAGTTACACATGAAAGAAAGATAGCGATACATGTAGAAAACAAAGGGAGAGAAACAGACAAGTGAGAAGGAGAAAGGGAGAGAAACGGACGAGTGAGACGGAGAAAGGGAGAGAAACAGATGAGTGAGATGGAGAAAGGGAGAATAAAGAACAACCCTGCCGAAAAATCCAGGATAAACCAGCATGAATTCCATGCTGATCCAGTCTAGTTTTTACTGGTTCGTGCTGGTATAATGCTGCTATAGTGCTGGTATAGTGCTGGTATAATGCTGGTATAGTGCTGGTCAGTGCTGGTATAGTGCTGGTATAATGCTGGTATAGTGCTTGTCAGTGCTGGTATAATGCTGCTATAGTGCTGGTATAATACTGGTATAATACTGGTATAATGCTGGTATAGTGCTGGTATAGTGCTGCTATAGTGCTGGTATAGTGCTGGTATAATGCTGCTATAGTGCTGGTATAGTGCTGGTATAGTGCTGGTCAGTGCTGGTATAGTGCTGGTATAGATGGGTGGCCAGCATAGTCATGGTGTTATCAAGCAAAACGGGGCTGGTGTAGCTGGTTAACCAGTATGATCTTTCTGGAATGAGCTTTTATTTTTGCTTGTGTATGTTTCTATGTAACACATTAATATAAGATTAAAGCACAATATATTGGAATATATTTAATTATAAGTGTGATTATCAGTATTGGTACCGTTAAAAGTGTATAAATAAGTATCAGCATCGTATCCTTGCAAAAAAAAAAGTGGTATCGCTCATCCCTAATAGATAGATCAATGTCCAATAAAATCAAACAGGAGTTTGGAGTCAAACAAAGCTAAAATCCATTTGTCTCAATTAAGAAGTAGTTAAGTTGTTTGTTTTATTAGTAAAGTGGTAATGTGAAGAGATATTACCCAGCATCAGCGTTGCTATGCAACCTTTAAAGCAACTATGTTCACGAAGGTAAATATAGTTCCTGCACTTTCCTAAAATAAATCTCACAATGTTTTCGACTACATTATATACCTTACAGTGTTTATTGAAATTAGTATAAGTGCACGTGTTCCAGATCATCATGTTTTTGCCACCGTAATTAGGATTTTGTTTTGTGGTAAATAAAAAGCTTCCACTTCTACACGACAAATCTGCTGATCACTGGGAATCAGAATGTTGGCATACGTGAGGTACCTGGATGACGGCTGCATGACAGTCTCAAATAGTGAAATTAAGGACTTTAACTACGACATGTTTGACCAAACTCAGGTTTATTCGGTACGATGGAAGCAAGACTTCTTCAGGGCACAAATACTGATGCTTAAAGGTATGTAACTTAAGCAGTAGCTGTTTTATCGTAACTCGTTCACTGCACAATATAAACAAATGAGTGATATATAGTTTTGTTTCTTATTTTGTTTCTATAATTTTTCATAGAATAAAGAAGACATAAAGCAGGAGTTGTCTAAAGACAAACGACTCCGTGTAGCGCCTCTTAAAAACACATGGTCATCACCACCACATACTACTTGTTCCTCACTAAAAGAGAGAGCGGAAGCTAAGACCAAAAATGTGTGTTGTAAAGGTTATATTGTGTAACGTTATTTGTGCACGTGTGTATATTACAGTGTGATGGCAAATGTCATTGACCAATAAATATTTTAAAGAAACCTATACATGTATATGCATTTTATTTATTTTCTCTTGTTTTGAAATGTAGCCCTACTTTTATTTATTTAATGAGAGAACGTTATACATATCTACAATCATACATATGTTCTATGTTATGTGACAATAAATATTGTCAAAAAGTATTTAAATTGTACTAAATTTATTTGATTTGACAGTCAGGTATTGATTCCTTCAGATGTTGATACAACTACTAGGCTACTTAAATATATATCACACTAACTAGTTAGACATTATGATCTTCCGGACCTTCGCTTCAAGAAATTTTCTCTTACTGGAACTCTTTAAATTTTAGTTGAATACCTCTGCTATAGAATATAGATTTATTTATTTATTTAATTTGTTGTTGTAATAGGTACTTGAAGCCCTGAGGTTGCATATCCTGGTACAGTAGGTGGCGCTCTGCACCTCAATAAGTTGGTTGCGCCCAGCCATATAAACCGAGAAAGAAGAAGAGAGAGAGAGAAAGTGAAAGTCTAAGTGTGTGTGTGTGTGAGTGTGAGAGAGAGAGATCAGTTAACCTCCGTGACTAGCAAACACAACAGAGTAAGTGTGTGTGTGAGAGAGAGAGAGAGAGAGAGAGAGAGAGAGCGAGAGTGTGAGTTAGTGTAAGTCTAAGTGTGTGTGTGTGTGTGTGTGTGTGTGTGTGTGTGTGTGTGTGTGAGAGAGAGTGTGTGTGTGAGAGAGAGTGTGTGTGTGAAAGAGAGTGTGAGAGTGTGTGTGTGAGAGAGAGATCAGTTTACCTCCGTGACTAGCAAACACAACAGAGTGTGTGAGTGTGTGTGAAGAGTCTGTTATAATCAGCAGCATGCAGCATGTCCCGGAAGAATGGACAGAGTCGGAGGAGAGGAAGAGATCAGATGAAGGACAGACAGAGCAGACGGAGGAGTGTGAGACGCTGATGATGGAGCTGACTCAACTCGTCCACATGACTGTGAGGGACAGCAGCTGGTGGGACAGGAGAGGACTGGACTGCACCATCCTGGCTTCAGTTTTTATCATCCTGCCCATAGGTAACACACACAAATACACACACACAGACAGACAGACACAGAGACACAGACACACACTCACACGCACATGTCGCTCTTTCTGTCTGTCTTTCTCTCTCTCAGCGTTCCTGCTCTTGTCCTCACCTCAGGTGTGTTACTTCATGTTGGGTTTAGTCGTGATGGGCCTGGCTCATGCTGTGATCACAGTGAAGGGAACTCACCTGGCCAGTCATGGCGTTCTGACTGAGTCCACCACCTGGACACAGTTCTGGAACATCTTCTTCACTGAGGTGAGACAAGCTTGGCCCAAAGCTGCTCAAAGGGGTGGAGCTTAAATGAATAGGGAATGAGCTAGTGTTAAACTGATAGGAGTGATGTAGCTAAGAAATGTAGGCATATTTAACTTATCATTATTATCTGTATGTGGTTCTTAAAGTAAGCTGAAGGAACAAGCAGTGATTCACACACACACACACACACACACACACACACACACACACACACACACACACACACACACGGCTTAAATACAGTCACCAACATCACAAAACTGAGTTGCAGTTAGCCTGCAAGCTACTTAATAGCAGCAAAAAATACAGCATTAAATATAGCTTGCTAGCTAGCATTACATTACAGTAGTTAGGATAACAGTTGTGTATAAATTACAAAACATAAATGAGATGTTAACGTTACACAGAAAGGTATAATTTAGCTTGATTAACTATCCTATGACCTTGTGACATCACTGCTAGCACTAATCTTGTTTAAAGCCTTAGATTAAAGAGTTAGCATTAACACGGTCTGTTTTAATGTACAACCCTGTGTGCTGTGTCTCCTCCAATCAGGATGATTAGTGAGTCTCAGTTAGCTTCTGTTATCTGTTGTACGTTTCAGGTGTGTGGAGCATTTACGGCCAAAATGGCAGTGAAAGCACACGTTAAGACGCATCACGCTCACACAAACGTGATCGGACTCGGAGATTCCAGCACGTGGAAGATTCCGTTCCTGCCCCGAAGTGTTTACCTGTTCATCGCTCCGCTCGCGGTCCCCGTCATCACGCCTGTAGTTGCCATGGGTGAGCACAGACAAAGAGGGCGGGGCTTATGTAACGTTTGATTATCTGATCACAAACTGGACCGTTTAACATAATGCACTAATGCTAACGTGGGATATGCTATTAGCAGTGATAGAGAGACAGTGAGTGAGAGAGAGAGAGAGAGAGAGAGTGAGAGAGAAAGTTTTAACATAGCTTTTGTTCGTTAACTGAAAGAGAGAACATGTGCTTTACAATTTTACATTTTACACTTTACAATTTTACACACACACTCACACACAGTGGCACACAGACCCACACACACAAAGACTGCCATTTTTTTATTTTATTTTATTTTTAAAATAAATAACACCGCACAGAGAGCGACACACACACTCACACACAGTGGCACACAGACCCACACACACAAAGACTGCCAGCGTGCACAGAGAGCAAGACAAGACAATGATCTAAAACCCAGTCAGAGTCTGATCATCGCACGCACACACAGACACACACAGTGACACACACACAGAGACACACACAGAGACACACACACAGAGACACACACACACAGAGACACACACACAGTGACACACACACAGAGACACACGCACACTGAAGAGGACAGAGCGTAAACTTCACACTCAAAACACTGATGCTGGCCTACAAAGCCAAAAATGGACCAGCTCCCTATTACCTCAAAGCCCTCATCACTCCTCGCACTGCACCCCGCACCCTCCGATCTACCAGCACTGCTCGACTGGTTCCACCATCTCTCAGGGTAAGAGGCAAGTATACTACAAGACTCTTCTCTGTACTGGCACCAAGGTGGTGGAATGAACTTCCCCTAGAGGTCCGGACAGCTGAGTCACTGGATATTTTCAAGCGGCGGTTGAAGACCTACTTATTCAGGAAACACTTCAACTAGCACTTCTTTCCTTATCTTTCACATTTAAAAAAAAAAAAAAAAAAAAAAAAAAAACCCTTTGATACTTTTTCATTGTAACTTTGAACAAATGTTTTAAACTCATGGTATCTTAATGGTATGTAACTTAGTGAGCCAGCATTAATGTATTCAATGTTAGAGATTTAAGCAGTTATGTACGTCGCTCTGGATAAGGGCGTCTGCCAAATGCTGTAAATGTAAATGTAAACACAGGGCTCTCAAGTTTTGAAGACAGGCAACAGTGACATATTTTAAATATGTCTCTCTCACGCCCCCTCCCCAAAAAATTTAAATAAAATAAATAAATAAATAATTATGACATAAAACATTCCAAAACTTAATATTTGAATTAAAGAAAACATATTAAATTATACAATGTCGTGCTGTTGGTTAGTAGCCTTATTTTTCTGAGATTTATGATAAATTCATTATTTTATAAAATGTCATAAAGCCGGGGCCCCCTGGCACCATCTCAGGGCCCCCAGTTTGAGAACCCCTGGCCCTAGACTACTTGTTCTGAGCAGGTGTTGTCAGTGAACAGGCTGTAAAACTGTTGGCTAAGTTACAGACACTCATCTTTTCTCTGTGGGTGAACGAGGATGATGATGAACAATTCCAGGATCTGCTTTTTTTTCATTGGTTGTTGCGTTAAATCTTACCCAGATACAATAGTGCTGTTTTCTGATTGGCTATTGCAGGGCTGCCAACTTTTTAGTTCACCTTAGAGTGAGATTTTGGAGGCGGGGCTTTGGTTATGGGGAGGAGCTTATGGAGGGGCGTAGCTTGGTGTGGAAAAAAATACAAACACAAAATCCTTGCATTAGCAGAAGTGTATTAAGTATATATTGATTGTCAAAGTATTTGGTATCTGTACAGAATTTCTTGGGAGATTTACATTACATTTAATTTCCACAAACATTTTACAGAAATAGGATTAACATGTGATTAACATGTTCACAGATTAACATGTGATTTACATGTTCACAGATTAACGTGTGATTAACATGTTCACAGATTAACGTGTGATTAACATGTTCACAGATTAACGTGTGATTAACATGTTCACAGATTAACATGTGCGCTATTGTAAGTGCTGGTGGCTGATTTTGCAGCCTTAATCATTGATGTGGATGTCGTTGACTCACATTCTGTTCTTAGAAAACAATAATTAACATTAACTACTAGACATGTCCAGATATTTGTCATCTGGAAATGCTTTTGTACTGTTTTTTATGATAAAGTTCTGTAAAATAACGGCTCAGTGCTGCAAAACAAACAACTCTGCTAATGCTAACTTAATTCTATATAAACTATATAACAGCATAGGCCTATTAGTTACTAGTCTAAACTGGACTTAAGTAAAGTTGGCACATATTCACAGATTGGAGTTTCCCGAGTCAATAACTCCTGAGCTAAACTCTGTTACTACACAAATAACACCTCTTTTCTATCGTAGTAATGTAGAGACGCAGCTACAACCGTGTTTTGTGTAGTAACAGTGTTTATACAGTGTATTACAGTGATGTGTGAGCTGGTGACAGTACAGTGTATTACAGTGATGTGTGAGCTGGTGACAGTACAGTGTATTACAGTGATGTGTGTGTGCTGGTGACAGTACAGTGTATTACAGTGATGTGTGTGAGCTGGTGACAGTACAGTGTATTACAGTGATGTGTGAGCTGGTGACAGTACAGTGTATTACAGTGATGTGTGTGAGCTGGTGACAGTACAGTGTATTACAGTGATGTGTGTGAGCTGGTGACAGTACAGTGTATTACAGTGATGTGTGTGAGCTGGTGACAGTACAGTGTATTACAGTGATGTGTGTGAGCTGGTGACAGTACAGTGTATTACAGTGATGTGTGAGCTGGTGACAGTACAGTGTATTACAGTGATGTGTGTGTGCTGGTGACAGTACAGAGTATTACAGTGATGTGTGAGCTGGTGACAGTACAGTGTATTACAGTGATGTGTGAGCTGGTGACAGTACAGTGTATTACAGTGATGTGTGTGAGCTGGTGACAGTACAGTGTATTACAGTGAAGTTATTGATTTTTTTGTATTCGCTTTTCGGTTCTGCACTTCGCAGACGGTCCCTTGGAATCTGTCTCTTAGGTGTTCGCACATAGAGACTTATGTATTATGTCCAACGTTGAGGAAAGCTGATTTTGAGGAAAAATTGTGTTGTAGCTGCGTCTCTACATTACTACGGTGAAAACGTTAGTCTAAACTGGGCGGAGACACGGAGCGCCCTGTAACTCACTGACCTGCCTGTGTTCACAATTCACACGGTGCAGATTCGAGGGAGAACGGCTGACTACACAGTTTATGGGATTAAATTGTGTATTTCCCTCACAATTGTCACAAAAAACTCACTACACTGTCTGTCTGGTCTCTCTGCGTGTTGCTTTGTGAGATCATGCGGCGCGATTTGTTTTTCCTTACTGCTGAACGAGTCTGCGTGAGCATATGGGGGTGTGGCGTGAGCATATGGGGGTGTGGCGTGAGCATATGGGGGTGTGGCGTGAGCATATGGGGTGTGGCGTGAGAGCGTGAGATTTGGGTCATTTGCGTGACAGTTGGCAGCCCTGGCTATTGTGTAGCCTCTTGTTTTGATTGGCTGATAAGTGGCAGGCTCGACTAAGAGCTCCAGGGGAGACGCGCTTGATTCCTGCCCGGTTCCATTGAGACAGCAGTGCGGACTGATACATTTTGGGTGCTGCGGCTTATTAAACATATGATAAATAGTCAAAAAGTTTTTCTGTGAGAAATTCAATGTGTGGTGGGAGAACGTGAGAAAAGACCCACATGAGGGACTGTCACGTTAATGTGTGACACTTGATAGCCCTGCTCAACACGTGACATACAAGGGTTGAACACACACTGAAATCAGGATGTCAACTGAACACACGTGAGATTAATCACAACACAACTCCAGTCACAACACAGGGGTGAGACATGAACCAGAACAGAATCACACACGGTAACATAAACAAAGTAAAAAGAGGGAAACACAGAGGTTAGTGACGTAGAGCTGCGAGAGAATCCTGACAGAGAAAAGAAAGAACTTGTGGTGTTTGATCCATTGTGTGATCAGTTAATCAAATGCGACTGAATCTCTGCTCTTCTTAACATTTCAGCTAACATGCTAGCTGATTAGCGACCTCCATGCTGCTCTAAACAGTTTGTTGGCTAGTTAACAATAAATTACTGTGTTCAGTAATCAAATTTGACCCAGGATGTGTTTGTGTATGTGTGTGTGTGTGTGTAGGGCTGCTGAAAGGCCAGCCTCTGTCCTCAGCAGTGCATACGGTGATGTGTATGTGTATAGGTGTGTGTTCACAGTATGTGCTACTGCGGTGTGTATCAGGGTTGGAGTGTAGCTCAGCGCTGCTCGTGATGCTGCTGAGCAGAGCCATGTTCTCCATTCCTTACATCCACGTCAACATCTTCCAGGTGAGAAACACAGAACACACACTCACTCACACACACACACACATACACGCATGCACACACACACTCTTAATGACTAAGCAACTCATCAGCTGATCTGTGAGGTGAAGTTTGTACATGTGTGTATGTATGTGTGTGTATGAGTCTCTGTGTATGAGTATGCTGTGAACAGTCAGAGGTGAAGCTGGAACTTGAAGTTTTTCATATCTTCAGGACAGAGAAGTTTCCACTTCTTTGCAGTTTCTCAGTAACAAGCTTCATGTTTTAATGAAGTCTTATTAAGTGTAAGAGAGAAAATAAATTAAAGCTGCTTTTAAATGAGACGACTGATTCAGAAATCTGGAACCATTAGGATGGAACCATCCAGGAACCTCAGAGGAATCTGAGATTGTGGAGTTTCCCCTAGAGAAGCTTTGGTGTATGTGTGTGAGTGTGTGAGTGTGTGTGAGTGTTTGAGTTTGTGTGTTTGTGTTTGTGTGTCTGTGTGTGTCTGTGTGTGTCAGTGTGTGTGAGTGTGTGTGTGAGTTGTGTTTGAATCCCGTGTCTGTAATCCAGATGATCCTGACCTGGACTCTGGCTTAGCGAGTGTTAACAGTGATCTGATCCTGACGGTGACTGAACTTTAAACAGCACACATTATCACGTGCACTTTGATCAGACTGAACAGAGAGATGATCAGACACACAGTCGTCACGGTGTTCAGCCACAGAGGCTCCTCCCACAAGACAAAACAAGGTTTAAAACAACAGAGTAGCTGAAGCTGTGATTGTGTTCAGAATAATCAGGAGTTTTATGGCAGAGAAACAGGAAGTGAAGGATGTACAATAAAAAGTCTCTCTCTCTCTCCCCCTCTCTCTCCCTCTCTCTCTCTGTCCCCCCCCCGAGAGCTGTTTTGTTCTCTCATGTTCAGTAAGCAGTGTAAGAACAGAATAATTGACGTCTGTCTGACTTTTCCTCAGCGTGAGACCCTGTGCTCAGTGTGTGTTGTGATGTGTGTGTTGTGATGTGTGTGTTGTGATGTGTGTGTTGTGATGATGTGTGTTGTGGTGATGTGTGTTGTGATGATGTGTGTTGTTGTGATGTGTGTTGTGTTGTGATGTCGTGTGTTGTGATGTGGTGTGTGGTTAGGTGTTGGTGTGGTTCTTGAGGGCTTCTTACAGGTGCAGGTTTTCATTCCAACCAAGCAGAAGACACACCAGAGTCTATACTAAACGGCAAGAACAACTGATCAAACAGGTGGAATCAGGTGTAGCTTCTGCTTGGTTGGAATGAAAACCTGCACCCACACCGACCCTTTGTGAGTAAGACTGGATACTGCTGATCTACAATCATTGTCCTGCTGGACCCTCAACATGTTTTTACTTCATAAGTGGTTAAGGTCTGAGAACTAGGCTCAGGTCCTCCTGTACTGGTTAACTTTATCAGTTTCTTCTTGGGAAGGGGATTTAAGGAGACCACTAAAGACGTCCAGCCTGATGACACTAAAGGTGTGGACAAGTCTTGATTGGACCACAAACATCTACATTTGGTTATATAAAGAGAATCTTCAGGAGAAAAACAGGAACAGGACCATATCCTGGTTTTTAGACATGGAGTGGTGAAGTCTGGGCAGAAGAACACAGAAGTGTCACCAGCTTCAAATGAGGCATTTGGAGAAAATTGGATTTGTTCATTGGTGCTTAATGATGTCCATAATGATATCTTCTTCTTCTTCTTCTTCTTCTTCTTCTTCTTCTTCTTCATCTTCTTCTTCTTCATACATGCTGGTTTGATTGATCAGCTTATCAGCTGTAGTTGTTTTCGCAGCACATTGGGTTGCCGATGTTTTCTCAGAGTCGTCGACCCAAGCGCATATACCAGATGAGCTACGGAGTGTTAAACCTGTCGAGGAACCCACTGTTGGACTGGACCTTCGGCCACTCACTCATTAACTGCCACGTGGAGCATCACCTGTTCCCCTCACTGTCTGACAACATGTGTCTAAAGGTAAGCGCTCCAGCACCGGGTTCTCCAGGGGCCCAGAACACTGCATGCTTGGTGTGTTTGAATTGTGCATGAACATGTGTGTGTGTGTCTGTGTGTGTGTCTGTGTGTGTGTCTGTGTGTGTGTCTGTGTGTGTCTGTGTGTGTGTCTGTGTGTGTGTGTGTCTGTGTGTGTGTGTCTGTGTGTGTGTGTCTGTGTTTGTGTGTGTTTGTGTCTTTGTGTGTGTGTCTTTGTGTGTGTGTCTTTGTGTGTGTCTTTGTGTGTGTGTCTTTGTGTGTGTGTCTTTGTGTGTGTGGCTTTGTGTGTGTGTCTTTGTGTGTGTGTGTTTGTGTGTGTGTCTTTGTGTGTGTACTGTATGTGTGTGTCCTTGTGTGTGTGTCTGTGTTTGTGTGTGTGTTTGTGTGTCTTTGTGTGTGTCTTTGTGTGTTTGTGTCTGTGTTTGTGTGTATGTGTGTGTGTTTGTGTGTGTGTGTGTGTCTTTGTGTGTCTTTGTGTGTCTTTGTGTGTGTGCAGGTGAAGCCAATTGTGTCGCAATTCCTGAAGATGAAGGCGTTACCTTATCAGGAGGAAGACTATCTCTCTCGTCTTCGTCTCTTCTTTCACAGGTACCAGGAGCTGATGGTGTTTGCTCCTCCGATCACTGAGCTGGTGGGGGTTCAGTGACAGAGAACCACAAGAACTGTCACAGATCCTCCAACCAGGACTGTTTATTTCATATCCAACTAGTGTACAGGTTCTACAATGATGCTAAAACTCACACACACACACACACACACACACACACACACACTGCAGCTTCCATCATGAACACACCACCTGATGGACCTTCTGGTGTCGCCTAAAGAGCTACCAAAGACCAATATGAATATTTAGGACCATAGATAGGGAACATAGTGTACATTAGTGAAGCCCTGTACTGTAGGGGCTGCACATTACTCAAAAGTTAGTGCCCCCACTGCTGCCCCTCCCCAGTGTAGTAGATTTGGTCTTTTACTAAAGCTCTTTGAACAGAAACTAATGCACATTTCAGCTGCTTTACAATTAAACTAAAATAAATTTGCTTTGTTTTCAACTTTCAAATGTAATTTCTTATTTTCTTATATTTGGCTTAATTACATTAAAATATTTTAATTTAATAATAATTTTTTTTATTTTAATAATACTAGCTGAAGTTTATTGATATCAGCTTTTTAAAAAAAAGTTTATGATAATTAGTTGTGATAAAGTAACACAGGAAATCCTAATGATTGTCTTCAGGACGTTTCTTCAGGCCAGTCACCTGTATTATTTCCTATTTAACAGAGATGAAGAATTTTATTACTCAGGACACAGAAACACAAAGTGAACATTGGGGCTACTGCCACACAGCCACCAGAGCGCGCTAGTGTGATGGTGTAATATCATCTGCTAATCTCTGGTTCATGTTAATACATCGAGTGAAGCAAAAACATCCTGTAAACAAGCACACACGTCTCTTAACCAGCAAAATTCAGCAAATTGTATTAAACACTAAGAGCTAGGCTAACAGTGCTAACTTTATTTTTAAATACTGTTTATGACCTTAAATAAACATGAAGTTAACAGTAAAGTGTTTGTTTTTGTGGTGATTTTTCTCTGGGGCTGTTTTTTTATAATGAATTATTAAGGCATTCATGTTATAATGCATTCATAAGGAATCATACGCTTTGTTTTTTTTTAATGAGAATGTAGAGCACTATTACTACTTTTATTCATGTTGTACTGATAACACAATGTATTATACACACCGCTCATAACACACACACTACAGTCTATAATCGCTCTGTTCAGCTGTTTCTGCTCATCATAAAACTTTAAACTTAAAACCATGACATTTTTCAGCTTACTACAAATGTTACAAACGTTTAAAACTTTATAACATCGAACAAAAAATGAAAAAATGAAATTTTTTTGCAAAAGTTTTACATCATAACACAATATAAAACTTTACAACTTACAGCATACTACAACTTTCTACTATAATATACATTATTATAAATTAATTTTAGAAATTAAATTACCACATAACACATTATTAGTGTTTAACACATTAAACTGTATCAAGAAAATAATGTCCAAAAATGTTTTTTTTTTCTTCTGATATGAATTGACTCTGAGAACTCTTTATTTTTTCTGATTATTATTATTATTATTATTATTATTATTATTATTATTATTATTATTATATTCTTGTAGGATGTGAACCTAATGTGTGACATGCTTTACACTTTCAGTAGTTAATTTTTTAGCTGATGCATTTAGTGTCTGAGTTGCTTTTTTCTGTGTAATAAAATGTATTTAGATGAAGGATTTGCTCAGTGATGGAGGAATCTGTAAGCCTGTTAAACACTTCCTCAGGTCTGAGTGTTGGAAACACTGCATGGTGCTGAGCTCTGCTGGTTAAACACTGACACTGTATCATAAGAACCTGAAGCAGTAACCACACACCTAGAGACTGAACACACTGATATACTCAACCTGAACTCAGCTCTATTAACGTCATTAACATCATTAACGTCATTAACATTCTTCCAGTTTTATGTTTCACATCCTTTGTTCTGCATTTGAAAAAAGTTCCAGATTTTAAACAGTCCACGATAAAGCAACGGTATTCCACCACGTCCTGCCCTATAACTGCATAGGAGGTCTTGTAAAACTCAACAGGAAGACCATCTAATCCTGGTGCCTGTCCAGTCTCCATGCCATGGAGAACCCAGCTCGTGTTTAAAACCATAAAAATGATCTAATCTTGCCAGGAAGAACATGTTGTCTATGACGTGGGCCCACGTGTACTGTCACTTTGTCTTATTTAAAGTTCTTCATATGTCACTTAACTCATGGACCTCCATCAGCTCCCACAGACGCTTACGGGATGCTGCATGAGGTTCTGTGGGGTTTCGATCTAATATCTGCAGTACAGTTCAAATCTCCACCCAAAATTAAAATATCAGCAGTGTTGCAGTCAGCAATAGCAATGTTAAGTTTATCTAAAAGAACCATCATCTTCACTGCACTGGTGGGAGTGAACACACAGATAAAAACTAAAACCTCATTCTCAGAAAAAGTTTTCACTTTAAAAAGCCTCCCATTTAAAATTTCTTCAACTGAATAAGAACAAGGAATAAAATTGCGAGCAAACAGCAAGGCAACTCCACCACAGTGTTGTGTTATGGTTTTAAATCACCAACGATCCCAATCCTTCACCCAATCAGCAGCGTTACTGACATCGCTGTGGGTTTCCTGTAACACAACACCAATCAGTATGCTTTTGCTTTAAAAGTTTGTATAATTTAATTGTCTTGATGTACCTGTTATACCCCTAAAAAAGGAAGAGAATTAAGCATTCACACTCGACGATGTTTTCCCACTGAGAACTTTATGCATAATGTAGAAACACCCCGTAGTAGTTCTCACCCTAGTGTTCAACGAGGCCTGATTAATCGATCACACACCTTATTGTGCCAAACTAATTGATCACCCATTTAATCAACATGCTTTTAGAGAACCGATTTGCATTTTTTAACCATTTTTGTTTTAACAGATTCACACAGATTTTCACCCTGAATATAGAATACTTTCAATATTTTACAGATTTATGAATTTTCTATTTAAGTATTCAAAGATAATTATACAGATATATATTTCACATACTCTCTTGCTCCATTAATATTCAAACTCTCAATGTGAATCCCACTCATTATAAAATGTAAATAAAATAAAGGGTAAAAACTTTTCCAACATAAAACACACCAGACATTCTATGGATCATCATCAGGGTTTTTCTCCATTCACCTTACAGTAGTTATCAGTTTCTTCAACCTAAAGATTTCAACATCAATAACAGCAAAATGTTATTCTATTCTCTTCTCAATGTTTCACATCATGAATAAACATTTTCTGTCAGAGAAAAACTCCTCGATTGATTTCCTTTGCAATTTTGTGGTTTTTAAAAATTCCTTAATGTCTTCTGCACTGTACACAACACTTAATTGTTCCTCCTGGGAACCAAAGTTAAAAGCAGAATCTGACCTGCACTCTTCACCGTCTGATGCTATTTCTTCTTTCTTTGTTTCTTTTTGCATGTTTTCCCCTGTCCTTACCTTGTTTTTGGTAATGTTTTGGTTACCTTGTTTACCACTTTGTTGGTACACTGTACTATCCTGGGCTCTTCCTCCATTACCACGTCTCCCCTGTCCCCCTGCACTGGTGCAGTGTTTGGTGTCTCCGAGCGACAAACAGCTGCTGCAGGGGGAACGACTCCAGCCGGCTCAGCTGCTTCTTGCCCTGATTGCTCAGAAACCCCGGGGTCACTCTGCCTCTCTGGACAGGCCTGAACAAGAAGCCCCATTTTACCACTAGGCACTAGGTGTTTAACAAGTGGAGACCTACAGCCAAGGGGGATTTTCTTAATGGGGCGACCACTCGCCTGTACGACCACTCGCCTGTACGACCACTCGCCTGTACAGACTTCATGCTTGGAGTCTCCATCCTTCTCCAACACTCCTCTTACGCACACGTGCATGTAAGCACGTGCCTACACTCTCTCTCACACACACACACACACACACACACACACACACACACACACACACACACACACACAGTTACCTGCTTACACACACATGCTCACACAATACAATTTATCAATCTGAGATAAACGGGAAAAAATATGCAGAAAAATTGGCAAGACACCAAACGCTGTCACGCACTCAACATGCCACCCTTACTCTTTTACAGTGTATGTATAGAGAGAGAGAGAGAGAGAGAGAGAGAGAGAGAGAGAGAGAGAGAGACAGACAGACAGACAGACAGACTAACAGACAGACAGACAGAGAGTGAGAGTGAGAGTGAGAGAGAGACAGACAGACAGACACAGAGAGAGACAGAGAGAGAGAGAGAGAGAGAGAGAGAGAGAGAGTGACAGACACAGAGAGAGAGAGAGATAGAGAGAGAGATCTGCTATGAACATAATAATGAGCTTATTGTTAATCTGAGGTTCCCAGTAACACTGATGGTTCTGATAGAGTTTAGGTTTCTGCTCTTTATTATTGGTTAGTTACAGGATCCTTTTGACCCAGTTAGAGAACATTACCTCTTATTTGTGTAGAACACAACCATCAAGCAGGTTTCCTGAGGTCTCTCAGTATATTTACAACTAGATACTTTACAACTAAAGAATATATAAAATTTATTTATTATATGAATCTTTATATTGGCCTTGTGTTTGATGTTCATGTTCTATAAATGTCAATTTTATAATTTTATAAGTGCTATACAAATAAATTTGAATATGAATTATTCAGAGACTTCATCATCTCACTGCCTAAGAGGTACCATCATTTTATCCACACTCACCACAAAATTGGAAGGACTGGGAATCAGCCTGTCTCTGTGTCACTGGATATCAAACCTCCTGTCAGACAGACCACAAGCATTTCAGGTGGTAAAACATGTCTCACCCCCCTCATCCTCATGGAGCCCCCCAAGGTTGCGTACTAAGCCCCCTGCTGTACTCACTGTACACTCATGAGTGGCCACTACCTGCTCCACCAACATCATCAGGTTTGCTGACGATACTGTTGTGGTGGGCCTCATCTCCAACAATGATGAGACGGCCTACCTACAGGAGGTTAAGACCCTGGAGACATGGTGCCAGACAAACAGTCTCTCAACACCAGCAAACAAAGGAGCTCATAATGGACTTTAGCACAAAGCAGGAGAGGAAATACCGTTTTTGGTACCTTGGTGTTCACATCTTGCAGGACCTGTCATGGTCCTGTCACATCAACACTCTGGTAAAGAATGCTCGGCAGCACATGTTCCACCTCAGATGGTTAAGGAACTTTAAACTGCCCCTAAGGCAGGGCTGCCAACTCTCACGCATTCAACGTGAGACTCACGCAATTGACCCGATTCTCATGCTCTCACGCCACGCCCCCATATTCTCACGCCACACCCCCATATTCTCACACCACAACCCCATATTCTCACGCCACAAAAAAAAAAAAAAATCTGGACATGCCTATAGTTAATGTTCATTATTGTTTTCTAAGAACAGTATGTCAAGTCAACGACATCCCATATTAAAATGATTTTATTTATCAATCATAACTAATCAATCATGTCCAGATATCTGACTGGTGGTGGTGTCAGTATGGTGTCAGTATGGTGTCAGTATAGTGTCAGTATGGATAAATTTGTATTTTCTGTTATAGGATGTTATCTAAAGTGCCAGGGTTCAAGTGGGAGCTGCATCCCAATTAATGATTAAGTATGCAAAATCAGCCACCAGCACTTACAATAGAGCACATGTTAATCTGTGAACATGTTAATCACATGTTAATCTGTGAACATGTTAATCACATGTTAATCTGTGAACATGTTAATCACATGTTAATCCGTGAACATGTTAATCACATGTTAATCCGCGAACATGTTAATCACATGTTAATCCGTGAACTTGTTAATCACATGTTAATCCATGAACATGTTAACCACATGTTAATCCGTGAACATGTTAATCACATGTTAATCTGTGAACATGTTACTCACATG
>NC_083461.1:1300570-1328070 GCF_030014155.1 Tachysurus vachellii
TTCGAAAAACAGCGCGGTTTTCCACCTATCGTAAAAAGCGGGAGATGAGGAGCAAGTTACAGCACAGCCTCTGTTCCTGGTTCAAATTCGAGTGTGTGAGCACAACACATCCTATCAGGTGGGTTATAAAATCACAAAGATGGTTATTTGATTTGTTTAAAGATTCTGAAAGTGTCAATTCAGCACAGTTTTATCAATGTCTTGTGTAAACAGACGTTAGAAAGCAGTTAGCTTTACATTAGTCATCTTAGCTTATAAATAATTGTCACGTCGTTATCTACGAGCTTTGGGAAATGTTTTTATCATATCACTAAGTAACTTACTCTAAGTTATGTCTAAGTTATGTTTTTATCATAAAAAATGTTTAATACAATTAAAAAATTACAGTGTAAATGGTAATGTTTTGATTCAGTGTTTTCATGTCAGACAGTCAGTGAAATGTGAGAGAAATGAAAAGAAAGGCAGATATAGCATCCTTCTTCAGGAAAAGTAGCAAGAAGCAGCCAAATGACTCTAAGGCACAGGAAAATATTAGTCAGGGTGAAAGAAGAGAAAGAGAGAAAGAACAGACTGACCCAGAGAGTGAAGGTGAAGAATCTTCACAAAGCACAAGCCCAAGAGAAGTGTTCGGTATATCCCCACTCACACACCTAATTGCTCTACTGTACATCTGTTTGAATACAATAAGTGATATTGAAATCAATAATATCAAACTGTTTAAAGAGTTCTAAAACCTCTGAAATCTGAGACAGATTTTTATTTTTCTAGCCCTTACGCAGTCAATTCAGGATACAGTCTCTGATGGTGAAGAGGATCAAATTAACCATGCTGACCTAATTGGACCTCCAGGTAATCTACAGTATATATCACACATACATTCATTATTAGTGTTAGTCTTAACACACTTGACTGCTCTACTGTATATCTGTTTGAATACAATAAGTGATATTGAAATCAATGATATCAAACTGTTTAAAGAGTTCCAGAACCTCTGAAATCTGAGACAGATTTGTATTTTTCTAGCCCTTACGCAGTCATTTCAGGATACAGTTTCCAATGAAGAGGAGCAAATTAACCATGCTGACCCAGTTGGACCTCCAGGTAATCTATATATCACACATACATTCATTATAAGTGTTAAAGTCTTAATTTGAAGAGTGATTAAAGAGGCAAATGTTATGTTTTGAATAATGGAAAATCACTCAAATAAAATCTATTTCTTTGTTTTCTTTTTTCATCTGTTAAGTAAAATAATTTATAGAGCTAACTTTTCTCCTGTCACCATTTTTGTATTGTTCTAGACATTTCCACATCAAGAGCAGATGGTCCAGTCCAGCCACACCTTAAAGTCTTTTCAAGGACACTTCAGGGTGACAGATGAAGAAACTTTCAAGCCTCATGGTACAATTTACACCCATGGATAGAATATTCACAGAGCCAGGACTCGGTGTACTGTTTCGCTTGTAGAAACTTTGGCCTTGTAAACACAGATTCAGTGTTTGCATCTGCTGTGGGATATTGTCATGTGCAACGAACCACCGCCCGAGCGTCGCCATAGAGACGCGTCTCCAGAGTACTAGCGCGCTTCCGGACTACACTTCCCTTCAGCCACCCTTCCTCCTGATTACCTCACCAGCTGTTCCTCATCTCCCATTCATATAAAACCACGCATCTAAGATCTCCCATGTGTCCGCAGCGGAGGTCGAGCTTCGTGAAGTACCGCGCACGGCGGAGTGGTTCTAGAGCTGACGGTACGAGCGGCAGAGGGTACCGGAACTTCACAGATATAAGAATTGGAAAAAGGCAACTTTCAGAGATGGCGGATTTGCTGCTCATGCAAAGTCAGAGGCACACATAAATGCAATGATGGCTTGGAAAGAATTTGAAAGTAGAGAAAAGACTGATTCGTCTTTAATGTCCATTTTAAATAAAGATCACAAAAAGCAAATTCAGGAAAATCGTAAATACATAAAAACTGTATCTGAAGTCTTGCTGTTAACTGCAACCCAGAATATATCCCAGAGGGGTCACAGGGAGACAGCTGATGCAGACAACAAGGGAAACTTTTTAGAAATATTAAATGTCATTGGCAACCATGACCCAATTGTTAAGAAGAAATTGTCAGGGCCTCAAAATGCAAAATACACAAGTCATCATATTCAAAATGAAATTTTGGACACATTGGCAGAAATGGTGCGTGTCTCCATCATAAATGAGGTCAGGGAAAGTCAAGTGTTTGCCATTATGGCTGATGAAACTAAAGATACAAAAAAAAAAGAACAGATCTCTTTGGTGCTAAGATACTATTATCAAGGAGCAGTTAAGGAAAGCTTCTTACATTTTGAAGCTGCAGAGCGTCTCGATGCTGCTGGACTGACAGGAAAAATAATCCATATTCTTGAAAGATATGGCCTAGACTACCGCAGTAACCTGGTTGGGCAAGCCTATGATGGCGCCTCCGTAATGAGTGGCAAGCACTCTGGTGTTCAGGCTCGTATTAAGGAGGTGGCCAAGCAGGCATTTTATGTACACTGTAATGCCCATTGCCTTAATTTGTTGTTAGTTGACACAGTGAAAGCAGTCCCCCAAGCCGAATGTTTTTTTACAGTTTTGCAGAGACTATATTCATTCATGTCTGGTTCCTATGTTCCTAACAAGTGGCTTAACGTACAGAAAGAAATCTATGATGGTCCACCCAGAGAGCTGCAAAAATTAAGTGACACAAGGTGGGCTTGCCAGTATATGGCCTGCAATTCTGTACTTAAACACTTACCTGCTGTGATTCGTGTGCTAGAGGAAATATCTGAAGAAAAGACTGGAGAGAGAAGTGTTGATGCACATGGGCTACTTGCGCAAATGGACCTGGAATTCATTGGTCTTTTAGTGACCTTCACTGAGCTCTTTGGTGACACAAGATGTCTCACTGATATTCTTCAATCACCATCTCTTGATTTGGGTTCAGCCCTGGATTTAATTGAAGCTCTTATGCATCGCTTTCACAATTACAGGGATGAAACCTACTTTGAAGGACTCTGGAAAGATGTCTTAAACACTGCTAAGCAATGCAATATTGAAACAGAGCCAGCTCATAAGCGAAAGACTAAACAGAGCTCAAAGCTCCAAGGATATGTTACATTGTCTCAATTAGCAGGACGTTCTGAAAGTACCAAAGAAAGTTTTCGGACAAGTATATTCTACCCTGTACTTGACAGTATGCTCTGTGAACTTTTCTGAATGCTGGAGAGGAAAGTGCAAGCTGGCATACAAAAGCCTGCTTGTATTGTAGATTTGACTGTGCTTATTGAACCATATAAAGAGGTGTTCCACGAGCTCTTTACAAAATTGCTGTTGCCATACCTGTCAGTACAGCTGCATGTGAACGCAGCTTCTCTACTCTCAAGCTGGTAAAAAGTTACCTGCGATCAACCATGAATGATGATAGACTGAGCAATCTGGGTGTCTTAAGTGTCGAGTCCAGACGAGCCAAGTCTCTAAACCTTGAGGAATTTGTGAATTTCTTTGCTTTAAACCACAAAAAACGCAGAATCCAACTAATGTAAATTGTTTGTACTAGTAGTACTAGTGTCATGGATTTTGGAAACAGATTGTAAGTTTGTTACAGTTTTATTGTTTGCACTTTTAATAAAATGCACTTTAGTAGTCTACATTATGCCTAGGTAATTGATTTTCTGGTCTTTATATAGTTTTTTCAGCAATGGGAGATATGAATTCTGGTTTCAAAGAGAATTTCATAAGTTTTATTTGTTCAAATAGTTTTAAAAAACATGTGGTTGAATTATGACTATACATTTAATGTGAATTTAAATAATTTTATTAAAATAAATTTAATTAAAATTAAAGTATTGCACGTCATACATCATTGTAATTTTGGCACCTATACTTTTAAAAAAGTATTTTAAGGTTAGACGAGTGTTGTTTGTTTGCATAATGATATTTATGCAATGGCCTGGCCACCCCTATGAAAAATCCCTGGCTCCGCCACTGGCAAGCAGTGCATTGCAGTAATCAAGTCTTGAAATGACAAGACACTGAACAAGTACCTGAGCAGCTTGTGTGGACAAAAATGGCCAACTCCTTCTAATGTTGTAGAGAAGAAAGCGACATGAGCGAGTCACATTAGCAACATGAGAGGAAAAGGACAGTTGATTGTCTATGGTTACCCCAAGGTTGTTTACTGTGACTGAAGGGGAGATCAGATCGTTGTGCAGGGATATAGCAATATCATGACCTGGGGATGAATCACCTGGGATGAACAGTAGTTCAGTTTTGCTAGGATTTCTGCCAGACAAGCTGAGATCTGATTAGAAGCTGTGGTATCTGAGGGTGGGAAAGGGAAGATAAGTTGTGTATCATCAGCATAGCAGTGGTAAGAGAACCCATGTGAGGAAATAACTTCACCAAGGGAGTGATTATGCAGGGAGAAAAGAAGAGGACCAAGTACAGAGCCCTGTGGGACACCAGTGGAGAGACTGCGTCTAGCAGATGTCAGTCCCCTCCATGTTACCTGATATGAGCGTCCTTCCAGGTATGAAGTGAACCAATACCAAGCTGATCCGCAAATCCCAAGACTCCTGAGAGTCTTGTGGTTGACCGTATCAAACTCTGCTGAAAGGTCAAGGAGGATTAGGACAGATGACAGTTTGGCTCATCTAGCAACATGTAGTTTCTCAGAGACATCCAAAAGTGCTGTCTCTGTGGAATGAGCTGCTTCAAAACCAGGCTGTTGGGATCTTGGAGGTTGTTCTGTGAGAGATAGACAGACAGTTGATTATAGACAATACCTTCAAGAATTTTTGAAAGAAATGAGAGAAGTGATACCGGTCTGTAGTTACTGACGTCTGATGGATCCAGAGCAGGTTTCTTTAGGATGGGAATAACTCTTGAAAGTAGTTGGTACCTGACCAGATGCTATGGATCTATTGATGATGGTGGTAATGAAGGGCAGAAGGTCTTGCGAGATGGTCTGGAGCATTGTGGAAGGGAGTGGATCCAATGGGCAGGTGGTAGGATTGCAAGACTGGATGAGTTGTAAAATCTCTTCTGCTACAGTTGAGAAATGCGACAATGAAAAAGTGGGGAATCCATACTGTGAGATGTAAGTGCAGTCTGGGCAGAAGTGAAGGTCCTGCAGATTTCCTCAATTTTCTCCTGGTAGTTGGAAGCAAAATCTTCTGCAGTCAGGGAGGATGAAGAACGTGGGGCCGGGGGGTTGAGTAGAGAAGAGATGATGTTGTGGAGCTTCCGAGGGTCATGTGACGAAGCTTCAAGCTTTTCCTTGTAGAAGGAAGTCTTGGCAGAAGTCACATCTGAGGAGAACTTGGCCAGGAGTGTTCGGTAAGAATCAAGATCTTCATCAAGTTGTGGTTTCTTCCACTTTCTCTCTGATGATCGTAGCTCTCTTCAATTGTTGCACAGCACATCTGAAAGCCAAGGAACAGAACAAGAAGTTTTCTTGGGTTTAGTGGACAGAGGGCAGAGAAAGTCCATAGTTGAGGAAAGAAATGAGAGGAAAGTTTCTGTGGCTGAGTCCAAGGGTAGTGAGGAAAAAGACTAAGGATCAGGAAGATATGAAAGAGTGCCAGAAGTTACAGAAGAAGGGGAAACAGAATGAAGGTTGCAGCGGGTAAGAGCGAGGGGGTGAGAGGTAGTTTTAAGTAAGATAGGGAGAGTGATGGTGAAGAATACCAGGTGATGATCGGAGACGTGTAGTGGGGTAACCGACAAGTCATGTCTGTAGCTGGAGAAGGACGGGTGAAAACCAGGTCCAGGACATTTCCTCCTTTGTGTGTGGGGATGTAGCTGTTGAGCATCAGGGTGAATGAGTCGAGAAGAGTCAGAAGGGAAGAAGATTGAAACTTGTCAGTGGGGAGGTTGAAATCACCAAGCACTGTCAGAGGGGAGCTATCAGAAGGGAAAGCACTAAGTAATGTGTCCATTTCTTCCAGGAAGTCTCCTAGGGGACCAGGAGGGTGGTAGACAACAATGATAAGGTTGATTGGAGAGGTAACTGAAATGGCATGGAATTCAAAAGAGGAGATGGTTAAATGAGACAAGAGGAAAGGTGTAAAGCATCATCTCTTTGACAACAATAAAACTGTACCACCACCCCTGCCCGTTTCTCATGGTGAGTGAGAGAAAGCATAGGCAGAGGATAAAGCAGCTGGTGTAGCAGAGTTCTGTGGGGATATCCAGGTTTCTGTTAGTGCAAGAAAATCAAATATTTGAAGCAAATATCTGCTGTCAACCAGAGTGAGACTTAAGGTATGGTGGAATATATCAAACAGTACTAGACACTTATGTTACAATGTGAGATAGAGAGATACTTACAATGGAGCGGAGTACTTTTAATTTAAATGAGTAAGCCCTGCCCACAATTCACACTTAAGGGAGACTGAAACTACTCCTGATTAATCAGCTGAGAGAACAACAAAGACCAACACTTTAAGATCAATAATAATATAGAATATAACAAAATTCAAATCACACTAGTCTAGTACAAGGTGAGTTAAGCAGATAGTACACAAAAGTCAGGAACCTACTTTACCAGAAGACAATATATTCAAATGAAGAGAGTTAAAGCACACTGTGTTTAACCACTGTTGGGTCTGTGGTGAACTCAGAGTTTACAATGACCCATTAGTTCCTCAGGAGCTCTCGGCTGCACTATTATGAACTGTTGTAGAAAGGACATTATTTACATTTACACTATTTACTGTAGAGTGTCACCCAAATGAGGATGAGGTTCCCTTCTGAGTCTGGTTCCACTCAAGGTTTCTTTGTCATATCATCTCAGGGAGTTTTTCCTGCCGCCACCACATCCGGCTTGCTCATTAAGGATAGGGATAGATATATAATATTTAAAATTTAAGTTAATGTTTATAAATTAATTTTAAACTTTAAATGTATGTATTCATGTATTTATTTATTTTTATTCTATTTTTGTTTATTTTTTCTGTTTTTATACTTTTGTGAATTGTTAAAAGCTCAATACAAAAAATTGAATTGAAATTTAGTTGAATTCATGCAGTGAAAACTAAAACCTCAAGGAATCTATTGTATAACATGTCAATATTAATTGTGTGAAGATCTAATTATTATTCTAGTGCAACATCACAAAAGATAAATGAACACAAATACAAACTAAATTCAGTTGCATATTTAGAGATATTACAATAAACCCCTGAAATTATAAAAAAATGAATACAAATAGAAAATAAAAAGGTACGGTACAGATTTACTAATAGTTCAACAGCACAATAAAACTGAATTACAAAACAACAACACAATCTACACTAGTTACATTAAGGTGCGTCGTGCCACAGCGGGAAACGCTTCCGGTTTCGAAGTGAGACGGCGTTCTGGGAATAAACAGAGCAATAATTTTGGATCAAAAGTTGAGTAAATAAGTACACGGAGTTATGTCATAATTACACAATATAACAAATATACATAACAGTATATAAAAATATTCCAAACAGAATTAGGATTTTTAATTGAACTGGTTAGGCCAATTTATTTTAATAGTATTATTTAATGAGTTAGAATCAATTAATCTAAAATTACTGACTTCTTCAAATAATGAGGTTTGTTATTTTCAGGTTAGAAATATCCTAGTGGCCTTAACACAAGGGATATTTATGAGTTAACAGTCAGCACTTGACACCCAGGGATGTTTACACTATTGGGTGTAAAATGAAGCAGAGGTTTAAAGATTCATGACAACATCTGGAGTTTTTAGGATGTGTATATGGACAAGTATGTTACTTTGGTTTCACTAAACATCTCAGCACATAGTTCCCCTCTTGACAATGGATCCTGAAAAAATAATGTTGAAACAGCCTGTAGTACCTACTGCTCTACATATACACTGTCTATAATTCTTACTGTAGCACAGATACCACCACTATACAGCACTCACACATCTCTGTGCTGAAACACTGGCTCGTTTACTGTGATCTAAGTCACAGTCATATCTAAAACAGTTAAGAATCATGGTGGAAGACGACATATAAGAAATATAATCATGACTAAGTGATCATTTTAAAGCACAATCTCCTATTAAACAACCTGCCATATTAAAAGCATTACCATAAATTACCTTTATTTGGATGTTGTAAATTATTTGTAAATTATTTATTTGTTCCACTGAATGATTAAAATAACATACAATAACTGGGGAACATTATGCCTTACCTTATAACTACAGATCTACTTTTCTACTTACTGCAGTAAAACTCCAGCAGGCTACTTCACCTACACTCTAAAAAATGATGTGTTGGATTTACTTAAAATATGTATGCACCATTTTTGCATCACACTTTTTAAGTAAACCCAACTTGGAAAAAAATTACTTAAAATTAACAAGAAAACTGTTGTTATATGTACTTAAATTTTTGGGTACACTCAACATTGTTTACTTAAAAATATAAGTAACATGGTAGAATCTGCTAAGTAACTGCAAGTTAAGTTAACTTAAAATTTAAGCTCATTTATGTTAAAAAAAGATAATTAATTGAGTTGAACCAATGTAAAATTTTAAGTTATTTTAGATCATCAGCTATTGGTCTGCATACTGCACTGCTGCTTGAATGGGTTAAACGCAGAGCACAAATTCCTAGTATGGGTCACCATGTCACTTCACTAAAATAAATTACACATGCAAATCACACAAAATAAAGCATTTCACTTTATTTTTTGAAACAGGCTGCAATACAATGGTGAAGCCTAAAACCACACATCATGAATGTACAACAAATGTGTCAAATTAACAAATTTTGAACAAAAAAACAAACAGGACACTTCCTTGATGCTGCCCCCTTTGCAACACTTTCTTGCTCTGAGCTAGAAAGAGAAAAAAGTTTTATATTTAGTATGAATAGGCAAGACATTGCAGAGTCTTACTAGCATAGACCTTTTCAGTAAAAGATTGTATATACTAATGACGCATCACCTTTTTTTGGCAAAATACTCATATACTGGTAATTTATCAATACTGTTATTTAAAGATATTAATAGATCACGTTTTTGCATAATGTGCTATGCTGAGACCAGCGGATGTCGGAAGCGTGTCACGCCCTTCTGCTCCGCATTTACGCATGCGTAGAAGTTTCTCATTATTATAAGAAAAGTTAAGTTTCAAGCCAAGGTGGTAATTGAACAAAGAACTGCAAAGCGTTACACGGAGCAGGGCGGGAACAGATTCGTCAGAATTCGCCCTTATCTTAATGCAAACATGCCAACGCGATGCATGGTCATATACCTCTGAAATAAACAAATTAACCACTAGAACATTCATTCGATGGAGGCACACTGCTTTTAGGCGGACAATCGCGTGCACACTCGTTCCTCCTTTCATACAATAACTTACTTGTACAAACTGGACTTTCATAAGTATTCAAGTAACACGTTTCTAATTGTTGAAGCTCAATTCGTAGCAATTCAGAAATTCAATTTAAAAAAGTTTCTTTCTTGACCACAAACGCAAACACAAATAAACGAATGTACGTTAAAACGACAAATCTTACCTCTTTTCAGCGTCTTCGTCTCTTTGCGTTTCAGAAAATATCTTCATCTAACACTACAAACAAGTGTTTATTAATTTCAAAACCTCAAAATCGAATATTTTGCTTAGTTTATTGAAAGTTAAGCTTACCTCTTTCCACCGTCTTCACATGTGCGTCACAAAATGGCTCCAGTTTTTTCCAGATTTGCATATCACGTGGCTCACAGTCAAACTTAAAATATTATGTTATAATTACTTAGTTTTGATGCAATTTTAATACTAGTTGACGTGACTTATGTTTTTTCATTATATTTATGCATACATTTAGGTTCACCTTGTAACTTATATATTTATGTTACAGACACTATATATGCTAAGTAGAGGTTGGAAAGTTAAAATTACTTTGTTATTTGTGTTTAGTTTATTTATTTTTAAAAGTAATGGTTGTTCAGCCAACGAATCGTTTTTTAGAGTGTACTCTCACCTTGATATCTCTGTGATGGAGCTCTCTGGCTAATAGTTTTCGAACAGAAAGGAGCAAAGGAAATGTTTTGATTGGAATGTGTGCTTGTCTTCAAATGACATGTTGCTTTGTAATGCAGTGAAATTCATATGATGGCATTCAAATATGGCTTAAGTGTCGAAATAATAGTCTAAATACTACAGAGTGATTAGATTATTGAAAACAGATGATTAAGTCTAATATATGAACCCTGTGCCTTCCTGCTTCTCCATATCACAGGTACGACCCAGAATCTGCTGCTGGAAATGAATTCCAGAAAAAGTTCAATTTAAATCTGATGGAGAAGTTTCAGTGTTTGAATGGAGTGATAATAAACCTGGGAAACCAAACACTCCTGAATGAGATCTACACAGAGCTCTACATCACAGAGGGAGACAGTGGAGAAGTCAATAATGAACATGAGGTGAGACAGATCGAGGCAGCATCCAGGAGAACAATAACAGAGGAAACACCAATCAAATGCAATGACATCTTTAAGCCTTTATCTGAACAAGACAAACCCATCAGAACTGTGCTGACAAATACATCATCTAAACAAGACAAACCCATCAGAACTGTGCTGACAAAGGGAGTCGCTGGTATCGGAAAAACAGTCTCTGTGCAGAAGTTCATTCTGGACTGGGCTGAAGGGAAAGTAAATCAGGACGTCCACCTCATATTTCCACTTCCTTCCAGAGAGCTGAATTTGATGAAGGACCAGAAACTGAGTCTGATGGAGCTCCTTCATGTCAAGGAAACAAAAGAAACAGAAATGTTCAGTTTGGAAAATTTTTTGTTCATTTTTGACGGATTGGACGAGTGTCGTTTTCCTCTAGATTTCCAGAACACAGTGAGAGTGTGTGATGTAACTGAATCAGCATCAGTGTCTGTGCTGCTGATAAACCTGATCAAAGGGAATCTTTTCAGTAGCTGAACAAAGGGAACCTGATCTTCTATGATGAAGACCTGAGAGAGTGTGGTATTGATGTGACAGAAGCAGCAGTGTACTCAGGTGTGTGTACTCAGATCTTCAGAGAGGAGTTTGGGCTTCACCACAGTAAAGTGTGCTGCTTTGTTCATCTGAGCATTCGGGAGCATCTCGCAGCTCTGTATGTGCACCTGACCTTCATGAAGGAGAAGAGAAATGTTCTTATACAGAATCAGGTTTCTAACAGGAGGATGGAAGAAAATACAATCTCAGATATACACAAGATTGCTGTATTTCAGGCTTTAGAAAGTCAGACTGGACATCTGGATCTTTTCCTTCGCTTTCTTCTGGGTCTCTCACTGAAGTGCAATCAGAAACTCTTACATGTTTTAGTAACTCAGACAGGAAGTAACCCCCAGAGCACACAGGAAACAGTTCAGTACATTAAGAAGAAGATAAATGAAAATCTTCCTACAGAGAAATCCATCAATCTGTTCCACTGTCTGAATGAACTGGGTGATGATTCTCTAGTGGAGGAAATCCAACACTACCTGAAATCTGGAAAACAAAGTCGACTTTCTTCTTCACAGCTTTCTGCTCTGGTGTTTGTGTTACTGACATCAGCACAGGAGCTGGATGAGTTTGACCAGAGTAAATGTTTCAGTACAGATAAGATAACAGAAGATGTTGTTCTGAAGATGATGCCTGTGATTACAGCATCCAGTAAAGCAATGTAAGTAAATGTGAATTTAACTGTTCTACTGTTACAGTGTTAGAGAGAAACTGAACACACTCTAATATGGACTTTGGGATGTTCTGACCTGAAGGTGATACAGAGTGGAGTTAATGTAAATAGATAAATTAGGGAATAAAAACTGCATTAATAAATAAATGATACTAAAGGGCAGCTATTAAACATGTAGAAGCAGGTGATTACATTTGAGAGAGTTTTGAAGTTTTGTAGTTATGATTTATCTTAATATCTTAAAATAATGATGAAGTTAATGCTGGTTTTATGTTGGATGTTTGATGTATATTAAACACACCTGTGTACCAGACATAAAGAACCATGTTTACTGCAGTCATGAAAAATTCTAATCCCCAAAAAGTTTTTCTAAAAAGGTTCACAATTTACTTGCACTGCTGTGCAACAGAACCGAACACTCCTCATGAAGCATGAGAGAGGAAGAACCCTGATCATTGTTACACTGAGTTTTTATAAACATGATTCAAACACAGAAACTGAAGAAAGGAAAACATTGTCAATCATCAGCTACATTACAACACATCATCATGTTGATTCTGAGCCTTCAGTCTTGCCATCTGTCTCCATCTCATTCTGACACACTAATATTTTACACAAACATCCTCTTCATTTTTCATCATCTTTCATTTCTTCACTGGTTCTGATGGTCTGAGCTGCTGCAGATAACAGGCTGCTGAGCTGCAACTTAGCATTTAGTAGTCTAACATTTCTTACATTTCAATACAATGAGGATAAGATCGGGGTGATGTGTTCATATCTTCTGGTTCTAGTTAGGACTCTAGCTGCTGTGTTCTGGACTAACTGGAGCTTGTTTATGCTCCTACTGGAACATCCAGACAGTAAAGCATTACAATAATCCAACCTAGAGGTAACAAACGCGTGAACTAGTGTTTCTGCATCTTAGCAATATTTCTGAGATGAAAGAAGGCTAACATTGTGGTATTATTTATGTGAGCTTCAAATGAGAGACCGGTATCAATAATCACACTGAGGTCTTTTACTGCTGTACATGATGTAATAGAAAGACCATCCAGAGTTACTCTGTAATCAGAAAGCTTACTTCTGTCTGTCTGTGGTCCTGGTACAAGAACTTCTGTGTGTCAGAGTTAAGCAGGAGGAAGTTAGTAAGTGTCCACTGTCTAATGTCCTTCACACAATCTTATTAAACTGGTGTCTCACATCTGACTGAGCTGAAACATATAGCTGTGTGTCATCAGTGTAACAGTGGAAGTCAATGCCATGTTTATGAATAATTGTACCAAGAGATAGTATTGTTCTGTTATACTTAAATAAAACCTTAAAGTAATAGAGAACAGATTTACTAGTAATAATATGTTAAAAGTGTTGTTTTAAAGTGAATTTGTTCCTATAATAATTAGTCCAGTATCGATCGTTTGTTAAGGTCACATCACTTCTGGAATTTCTGGCCATAGTCCGCTGCTCATGACCTATAAATAAGAAGTAAAAGAAAACAAGTTTGAAGAGCACATGGTTTTACTGTCTGAGTGATCACTAGTTCACTAGTTTTCATTACATACATCATACACCTTTGGTCATTTGGTCATTTTCCTCTTCTATGATGTTGAATTATTGTTTGAATGTCAGTGTTACATTCTGTAATGTTTAATGTGAGATCTTTGTCTTTTTCAATACAAGACAATCCCATATTATACAGGACAGGGGAAACCCTACACTAGATACTAGTTAGTTAGCTGTAGTTAAACACTAACTTTACCCATTTTAATGACATAAACATGTAGATGTCGACTGCAGTGTCACTTTAACCATATTGTCTAACTGGTGTTTGTATTTTCAGTATTTATAAAAATGAGAAGGTTCAGTGAAAGCTTTGAGGACGTGTTTGATCATTTGTGTGAGTTCATTATGTTTTATTTTATTTCCTTTAGTATCAGCTGTAATAAACTTGGAGTAAAAAGTTGGTCATCTCTGGTCTCACCGCTCAGATCAGAAACCTACAAACTGAGAGAACTTCATCTGACTGTGAAAACACTGGATCTGTCTAATTATAAACTAGGAGACTCAGAAGTGAAGATTCTCTGTGCTGTACTGGAGAATCCTCACTGTAAAGTGGAGACACTGAGGTAAGATCATCTCTCTGAGAGTCACAATAACTCACTAAAAGCAGCAGTTATATACAGTGTTGTTTTTCACCTGAAATGTTCTGTAACACTACAACATTCAGAACAAATAGATTAGTCATTAAGTGATAATGAGTTTTCTACAGAATCACTTAGGAATTAAATAATTAAATGAGTAAATAAGAAAAATTCTAAAAATTATACAATTCATTATTTTTAATGCCAGCAAAACATTTGCAGCTCAAATGAACTTAATATCAATAAATGTAAATAATATAATAAACTAATATCACTGGTGCAGCTCCAGGGTCCTGGTCCCACCCATTTGGAGTCCTGGTCCCACCCATAAACTCTGTTATAATGTTAGAATTATTAATAAACCCCAGTTGTCACTCATTAGGAGCTGCTGCTTTAAGAAGCTTCATTGAGTGACGTTGCTCAGTAACATTTCTGTGTGGTGTTTAGTTGTGTAACAGACTAGTTTAATAAAGACTATCTTCTCTGAAACAGACATCACACTGTGTCTTTACCCCTGAAACTCCTACACTGTAATCAGAGGATATAATAAGATGAAATGTGTTTCAGTTTGTGTTTACACTGGAGAACAGTGTCAGAGTGGAGATTGGACTCATCTGAGAGCTGAAGAACAGAACTGTAGTTAGTTTAGGAGTATATGGGGCAACACAGTCATTTTAACTCCAATTAAAACACTCAATGAATTTATTTAATAATATATGATGGTGCAATGGTTCATTCTGACTATTCTGTTAAAATCATCACTTAAATAAAATTATATTAAATATCACCAAACTAAATAATAATCAGACAAATATACTGGATCTCCTCATAGACTGAAGATAAATCTAAGCTAAAACAAGACTTTAAATCTCATGTACACTATGTTAAGTGTCCATACACACTAATGTTGACAGGTGACACAATCCTATTGAATGGTGAAGCTGTGTGTGTGTGTGTGTGTGTGTGTGTGTGTGTGTGTGTGTGTGTGTGTGTGTGTGTGTGTGTGTGTGTGTGTTACATAAACAACTGATAAATGAACAGATCTCTTTCAGCTCTTTTTACAATCATGTAAGTTCTTTTGAGTGACAGCTGATGTTGAGTTTCTTCTCAAACCTGTGCCCACCCTGTTTTACTCAGGCCCACCCACTGTTCACAATCTGACAGGAATGTTTTGTTCAGTGTTAATTATACATTATATAATAAAAATCTGTTGATGAAGAGTGTGTCATTGTGTCTCTATACAGGTTGTTTAATTGTGGTGTCTCAGATGAAGGCTGTGCTGCTCTGACTTCAGCTCTGAGATCAAACCCCTCACACCTGAGAGAACTGAATCTATAGATAAACAGATAGTGGAAACACACAGACCAACTGCATGCGAGTCTGTGCATTACTGCGACTCAACAGTGCAAGACAGATGAGAGAGAATTAGAGTAAAGTTACACATGAAAGAAAGATAGCGATACATGTAGAAAACAAAGGGAGAGAAACAGACGAGTGAGACAGAGAAAGGGAGAGAAACAGACGAGTGAGATGGAGAAAGGGAGAGAAACAGACGAGTGAGACAGAGAAAGGGAGAGAAACAGACGAGTGAGATGGAGAAAGGGAGAATAAAGAACAACCCTGCTGAAAAATCCAGGATAAACCAGCATGAATTCCAAGCTGGTCCAGTCTAGTTTTTACTGGTTCGTGCTGGTATAATGCTGGTATAATGCTGGTCAGTGCTGGTATAGTGCTGGTATAGATGGGTGGCCAGCATAGTCATGGTGTTATCAAGCAAAACGGGGCTGGTGTAGCTGGTTAACCAGTATGATCTTGCTGGAATGAGCTTTAATTTTTGCTTGTGTATGTTTCTATGTAACACATTAATATAAGATTAAAACACAATATATTGGAATATATTTAATTATAAGTGTGATTATCAGTATTGGTACCGTTAAAAGTGTATAAATAAGTATCAGCATCGTATCCTTGCAAAAAAAAGTGGTATCGCTCATCCCTAATAGATAGATCGATGTCCAATAGAATCAAACAGGAGTTTGGAGTCAAACAAAGCTAAAATCCATTTGTCTCAATTAAGAAGTAGTTAAGTTGTTTGTTTTATTAGTAAAGCGGTAATGTGAAGAGATATTACCCAACATCAGCGTTGCTATGCAACCTTTAAAGCAACTATGTTCACGAAGGTAAATGTACTTCCTGCACTTTCCAAAAATAAATCTCGCAATGTTTTCGACTACATTATATACCTTACAGTGTTTATTGAAATTAGTATAAGTGCACGTGTTCCAGATCATCATGTTTTTCACCGTAATTAGGATTTTGTTTTGGGGTAAATAAAAAACTTCCGCTTCTACACGACGAATCTGCTGATCACTGGGAATCAGAATGTTGGCATACGTGAGGTACCTGGATGACGGCTGCATGGCAGTCTCAGCTAGTGAAATTAAGGACTTTAACTACGACATGTTTGACCAAACTCAGGTTTATTGGGTACGATGGAAGCAAGACTTCTTCAGGGCACAAATACAAATGATTAAAGGTATGTAACTTAAACAGTAGCTGTTTTATCGTAACTCGTTCACTGCACAATATAAACAAATGAGTGATATATACAGTAGTTTTGTTTCTTATTTTGTTTCTATAATTTTCCAGAGAATAAAGAAGACATAAAGCAGGAGTTGTCTAAAGACAAACGACTCCGGGTGGCACCTCTTAAAAACACATGGTCATCGCCAGGGGCGTAGCCATCATTTAAAAAGTGGGGGGTTTAGTGTTATCTGTTTTTTTTTCCAGTTAACCCTTGTGTAAATGACAGGTTTTATTTTTAATCATGCTTTATATTGTCGCTGTCAGGCAAAATCCTCATATCTCCATTATTTTGGAGGAAATTTAAAAAAACGGCGTATTTTTTTGAGTTATTAAACATTGTATCGTTAAAGTTATTATACCTTATATTGCTATCATATACTGTTGTGTACCAACATTAACACAACATTTCCCCAAAGTCACGTTTTATCGGAGATACAAGCTTTATGACTTGGGAGCAGGGAGATATGGGGTCAGAATTGCTTCGTTATTCTGAATAAATATACTATGATCCACAAATACATATAAAGAGTTTCACAAATATTTTTTAAATCAACAAATGCACAATAAGCAAACCGTAAATATAGGTTACAAATTTCCCAAAAAGAAATGAAATTCACAAATAAATAAAATGGGATTTGCAAATAAAAAAAATATTTATAAATATATATTTAATTGTATTTATTTGTGAATGGCTTCCTGCTCATTTGTGAATCGCGTTCTGTGCATTTGTGGATTTGAAACATTTCTAACGTCAAGACGTGCACATTAATACACAAATAGGTGGACTCCGCCTACCGTCTACTCCAGCCAATCGGACAACGGTCTCGTGGCGCTGACCAATCGTGGCACGGTCTACCTCCAACCAATCACGTTCTGATTTACTCGCTCTTCCCACTCCATCACAGTTCTCCCCTAACAATAATTCTTTCTTTTTTTCAAACTCTATTTACTGAATCTAAAGGCAACAACCAGGGAACTGCTGGGGCTAACAATCGTGAGGAGCTCAAGCACTTTTATTATGTCTGCACACTTACTGGTTAATGAGACGTGTATTATACACTGTAGGCCAGTGAGTGGTGAAACTACATCTAAATAAATTAGCATGTTAGCCTGTGCTGCCAGCAGTGTTCAATAAAGTCTGCGGTCACGTTGAGCCTTTTGACAAGAGACAAGGCTTTAATAGTTAACCAAAGCTAATGACTGTAGTTACATACATCTTCCTAAACTCTATTTTAAAGGTTTAAGAGCTATAAGTGATGCAATACAAAACACGATAAGCTGATTAGGCTGTCTAATAGGTGGAAATTAGTCTAATCTGCTCGCACAAATCTTCGTGGCTCACGAGTTTCTTTCTGCACAGAAGCATTACAGCTATCGATTTTTAACAAAACAGACCTACTCAAATGTATCTAACCTAACTAATATCAAGGCAAGGCAAGGCAAGTTTATTTGTATAGCACATTCAAAGTGGTCATTCAAAGTGCTTTACATAGAAATTAGAAAACAGTTTATAAGAGAGAAAAAAAAATATATGTAAAAATAAGACATACGATAAAATCATAATAAAAACAAAGAACAATTAAAGAAAATAAATGTCATTTCAATAAAAACAGTTTAAAATATGTTAAAAAGAATAAAACAGGAGTAAAAGTGATTAGGATAAAAAGTGCAGTCAGTGTGAAGCAGCACAGTGCTCATTTAGTAAATGCAGCGTTAAACAGATGTGTTTTTAATCTTGATTTAAAAGTGTCTACTGTTGAAGCACATCTGATCTCTTCTGGAAGCTGATTCCAGCTATAGGTGGCGTAATAACTAAATGTTGACGTACCTTGTTTTGAGTGAACCCTTGGTATCTCTCACTGACCTGATCCTAATGATCTGAGTCGTCTGCTTGGTTTATATTCAGTTAGAATATCTGTAATGTACTGTATTTCGGTACTAAGCCATGAAGTGATTTATAAACGAGTAACAATACTTTAAAATCTATTCTAAATGTAACTGGAAGCCAGTGTAAGGACCTGAGGACTGGAGTGATCTTTTTGGGGATCCCAGTAAGGAGTCCATTGCAATAATCCACCCTGCTGGTGATGAAAGCATGAACAAGTTTCTCTAAGTCCTGTCTTGAAACAAAACATCTAATTCTGGCTCTATTTCTGAGATGGTAGTTATCTGATTTGCTTATCGCTTTCACATGGCCACTGAAATTAAGGTCAGACTCTAAAATTACACCAAGATTTCTGACTTTGTTTTGTGTCTTTAGACCCCTAGAGTCAAGGTGTGTGTTAACCTTGAGAGTTTCATCTTTATTTCCGAATACAATGACTTCGGTTTTGTCTTTGTTTAACTGGAGGAAGTTTTGACGCATCCAACTGTTAATTTCATCAATGCACTTACATAGAGAGTCAATGTGGCTGTAGTCATTAGGGGACAGGGCTAAGTATATCTGGGTGTCATCTGCATAGCTGTGGTAAGCAATTTGGTTCTTTTTCATTATTTGACCAATTGGGAGCATATACAAATTAAAGAGAAGCGGTACAAGAATTGAGCCCTGTGGGACTCCACATGTCATGGATGTCCACTCAGATTTATGGTTACCTATGCTCACATAGTGACCTCTCCCTTTTAGGTATGATTTAAACCATTTGAGGACCATCCCAGAAAGCCCTACCCAGGTTTCCAGTCTATGTAAGAGTATGGTGTGGTCTACCGTGTCAAAGGCAGCACTAAGATCTAGTAGCACCAGCACTGATATTTTACCTGAATCAGAGTTTAAGCGAATATCATTTATTATCTTTATGAGCACTTTCTCTGTGCTGTGATGTTGGCGGAAACCAGATTGAAAATTGTCCAGATAGCCATTTGAGTTTAAGAATTTGTTCAGCTGATTGAAAACAACCTTTTCAATGATCTTGCCTATAAAAGGGAGATTTGAGATTGGTCTGTAGTTGCCAAGTATGGTTTTGTCTCGGTTACGCTTTTTTAGGAGAGGCTTAACAACTGCCGTTTTTAGGGACTCTGGAAAAGTGCCTGTGAGCAGAGAAGTATTTACTATTTTTAAGAGGTCAGTTTCTAAACAGTTAAGTACCTTTTTGAGAAAGGATGTGGGGAGGGTGTCAAGGCTGCACGTTGATGCTTTAAGATGTTGTACTGTTTCTTCCAAGGTTTTTATATCAATTATGTCAAATTCTGAGAACATGACAAATTTCTGAGGTTGTTGTAATGAGGTCTGACTGACCACATTACAATATGAGGCCGTATTTATTGCCATTCTGATATTACTGATTTTCTCAGAGAAAAAGGTTGCAAACTCATTGCATTTGTTGTCAGAGAGCATTTCACTAGGAACTTGATTTGGGGGGTTTGTTAGTCTCTCTACAGTAGCAAAAAGAGTGCGAGTGTTGTTTATGTTGTTTATAATGTTTGAGAAGAAGATCTGTCTAGATGTGTCTAGTTCTACATTGAAAGCACGAAGACTGTCCTTATAGATGCTATAATGTACTTCAAGTTTTGTTTTCCGCCACATACGTTCAGCTTTTCTGCATGTTCTTTTCATGCTCTGTACAGCTGTTGTGTTTCTCCAAGGTGCTTTACGTCTGCCAGTGATCATCCTGACCTTTACTGGAGCTATACCATCAATAGCATCTTTAACTTTTAAGTTAAAATTTTCAAGCAGAACATCAACAGAATCTGCCGATATGTTTGGCAACATTGATATAGCATTCATAAATACCTCACTGGTGTTTTCATTTATGAACCTTTTTTTGACATAGACAGATCTAGCATCAGTGGCAGGACAAATCAATAAATCAAAGTAAACACAGAAATGGTCAGATAGCGCTTCATCCTTGATAACAGTGGATGAAATGTTTAGACCCTTGCTTATAAGCAGATCAAGAGTGTGTCCCCTATTGTGTGTAGGACCTTGCATGTGCTGGGTCAGATCAAAAGTTTAAAACATTTAACAGTTCAATTGCAGTATTGTTTTCTGCATTGTCTATATGAATGTTGAAATCTCCAGCAATAACAAAATAATCAAATTCAGAGTAGATTGTTGATAAAAGTTCTGTGAATTCATCAACAAAAGTTGGGGTGTATTTGGGAGGCCAATAAATAATTGTAAACAGAATGCGTGGTGTACCTTTTAGAGCAATACACAAATATTCAAAAGACTGGTAATCACCAAGTAACACTTGCTTGCATTGAAACGCATCTTTGAATAAAGCAGCTATTTCTCCACCTCTTCTAACAGCTCTACAGACACTTATAAAAGTAAAGTTGGGTGGTGCTGATTCATTGAGGACTGTAGCGCTGCAGCTGTCATCTAACCAGGTTTCATTTAGAAACATGAAGTCCAGGTTGTTAGTGGTGATAAGATCATTAACTAAAAATTATTTGTTCTTTAATGAACAGATGTTCAGAAGTGCTAATTTAACAGTAACTGGTTTTGGCCCTGTATCCATCTCAGAATGACGTCTAATAGGCAGTAGATTAGATAGAAAGACGAAGGCCCTCTCCAGCCGCACGACAATTCTATCACATATCAGGACAGAGATAGGGAAAGCTAAAGGGACGTCGGGCTCCCGCGTGTTCTGAAAACATTTCTGATTGTTACTGCTGTCGTAGCAGGGACCAAACACATATCAGTTACCAGTGCTGTTTGCAGATGAGGGCTGGTGTGATCCCTGATGTTGAGGCAGAGGTCGGAGTGCTCTCTCAGATGGAGGGGGAGGGCAGGCTGGGCCTGGAGGCTTTGGTGGTTGTGGAGCTCGCCATTTCTTGGTTGATATTTGGGAACTCGCAGCAATAGAAGTTCCAGCAGATACCAGTTTCTCCATTTTCTCTGAAAAGCACAGAAGTGGTGATGTTGGAGAGAAGGAGAGAGAGTGTGATGACATCAGCTGTGATTCTGGTGTTCCTGGAGGCTGGGGAGTGTTATCTTGTTTTTCCTGGTTGTTATCCACAGAAACGTCCTTGGGTGTTGATTCACCATCCAGCTGTAGTGAGGTCTGTGGGCAGGGCTCAGCCTGAGCTGTGTCTGTGAACAGTAGTTGTTGTGGCTGATGAGTTTTATCCTTGTCAGCTGAATGTCCATCCAGGTGTTGGTGCGAAATCCTGTGGTCATTTAGGCCGTCCAGGAGTGGACTGATGAATGATGAAGGGAGAAAAAGATATTGTCTTTAAGCAACCTAGCACCTAGTTTGTTTGGGTGGATACCATCGGTGTTAAAAAGTTGCCTTTGACTCCAGAAGATATTAAAATTGTCAATGTAATTCAGTCCTCTCATGGTGCAGGTTTTTTGCAGCCATGAATTTAAACTTAGTAGCCGAGAAAACATATTTGTTCCTCTGGCTGGGAGAGGTCCACTGATGAATGATTGAACTTTCAGTCTTGTAAGTGTTTCTAAAAGTTCATTGAAATCCCTCTTATGGAGCTCAGACTGCTCTTTCCAGATATCATTCTTTCCCACATGTATGACAATCCGACTGACAGACTTATGTTTCATCAGAATGTTGCAAAGTTTCTTGTTAACATCAGAAACCGTTGCCCGAGGGAAACAGTATGTACGGGTTGCCTTGCTTCCAATGTTTCTGATAATAGAGTCACCCACTATCATCGTGCTTGGCTCAGCTGCTGTCTGAGCGGAGCGCCGCTGCCTGTATGATATTGAGCATCTGTTAGCTCTGTTAGCTACTGGCTGATGTGATCTGTGATCTGTATCACTCGTTAGTGTCCAAAAAACAGTGTTTTACATGCACAAACCGGAACTAGGGAATACACAGAAACGCTCAGAATGATCACCGAAACAGATCGAGACTTCGCACTGGCGTCAAGTTCAAGTTCAGCCTTTAAAGGTAGAGGCTGATGAAAAACAGGTGGCGGTGCAATCAGTGTCAGACGGATTGTGGGAAGTGTAGTTCGGAAGAGCTTAGTATTCTGGAGACACTTCTCTGTGTTGGTGTTCGGGAGGCGCGCGCGGTGCACTGACCGTGACAGGCATTGTCTATAAGTAGGCTGACTTAAAGTCAGTAAAATAATAATAAAAACAATAATTTAATAGTGGTATCCAAGACATTCAATTTAATTCAAATATTATATTAGAAACATTTTAAAACGTCAATAAACATACATATGTATAATAGAAATGTGAGAAATATGCCGCAAAGCTCTCCTGCGGAGTGGAGAAGAGGTGGAGTTACGAGATTTCTCAGACAGTTGAAGTGTCCAATGGAGTTATGAGATTTGCGCTCAAGCTATTTTCAAGACTTTAGATTGGTTAATAACTTGTAAAAATAACAGACCCACATGGGGACTGACCAATAGCATCGATATGTGACAAAATATGAAATTGACCAAATTTGGACATACGAGGTTTCCGCCCGACAGCGACGATATGCGTTATGATTACATATGATTATAAAACAGAAAGAAAGAAATAAAACAGCTTGCCACTGGGACAGTACACTTAAAAGGACATCTTTGTACCTTATTTAACCCCAAAAATGTATAGTTGTACATTAAGGTACACATTGGTACTCTAAGGTAGTAATGTGTACCCTTTTGAGTATAAAGTACAAAGATGTCCTTATAACGGTACTAAGAGTATATTGTTTACATATTTCAAATTGTATTTTGTGTATGCACAGTACATGGTAATCTGTCCTTACATCTGAAGCCTCATTGTAACTTTCTGCCTCATTCACTCTCAACTCAGAATTCTCTTCTGCCTCTGTCTATTGAAAATAAAGTACAAAAGTAGTGTTTAAAACATGTACATACAGGGAATAGTGACATACAGAAGAAAATAACAAATGAAGTACACAGCTGGACATTAACCAATAATTTGTATCCTAAATAGTTTAACACTTTAGTATGGGGAACGCATATTCACTATTAACTTTGACATTTGCCTCAAACTCTTAATTTACTGTTTATTAGCTTTTAAGGTAGTCGTAGTTAAGTTTAGGTATTAGGTAGGATTATGGGATGCAGAATATGGTCATGAAGAATAAGGAATTAATATGTGCTTTCTAATTCGCCTACTAATAAACAGCCAATGTGCAGTTGTTCATCATACTAATGTGTTACATATTTTTTTCTATATTTTACTAATTACATTTTTTATGATTGGTCCATATATAATGCTACAAACACTTGTGTATTAATAGATTATACATTATTAAATGTAAAATGCAATAGCAGCCAGGTATTAAAAGCCACATGTTCTCACCTGTAAAGCTTTTTGTGTGACATCCTGAATCTGCCCTGACAAACCTATGCTGTCTGTTTCTTGCTCATTCTTGACAACACATAAAAACGTAAAATTAGTGCAATAATGAAAGAGCACCCCGTTAAATAAAGATCGTACCTATCAGCATTCCCCTGTGATCTACCCTCATTCACCGGACTACGTTACCCATCATCCTTTGCACCCCGTCATCCACCATGTTTGTTTCCCGTCTTCACCTGTCTGTTCACCTGGACTCTATTTATACTCATCACCACCGTCTTCACTCATTGTTGGTTATTGTTACCCCCAAAATGATAACATTAAGCTGATATTGTTTATATTTTTTTTATTTGTTTATTCCTCTTGTGCAGAACTCACAATGCACACATACCTTGTTGTTGTAGTTTAATTTTCAGGATTTGTTGGGTTTTGTTGCACATTTGTGTGTGTGTGTGTGTGTGTGTGTGTGTGTGTGTGGTCAAACTGCAAAACACAAACAACTCAAATTACTAAACAGTATTGCCCACATAACCAAATGCAACATATATTCTATGAACATCTTGACAAACAATATAAAAACAGTAAACGTCTAAACAACATCAAACATATGCATTAGCATTAGCAATAGTTAAGGCGCTTCGGCGCTAATTACAAATAGCGAACTAAATAATAACAACTCAAAACATATCAATTCACTTAAACAACATAAATCACTCACCACGCTGGGGAATATATACAGTAGTTTTGTTATTATTTTTTTTAAACTGGAAATTTTATACACGTTCTAACAAAGTTTAACTAAACAACATTGCTTTTCTCTCAGTGTCCTTTTTTTCTCTAACTAACCTTCTTTTTTCTCTCTAAACAATCCCATGAGCGCACCGTACTAGCGTCCTTAAAGGGGCAGCACACAACAGTTATATGTTGTATGTATGTGTGATTTACCTGCTCCTTATTATTAAAATGACATCTTTAATGTTACTATTCGTCGTCCTCGTCACTGTCGTGTACATACTGACTTTTGTATACTATCTGCTTAACTCACTTTGTTCTAGAGTAGTGTGATTTGAATTGTTATATTCTATACCATTGTCTATACCACCTTAAGGTGTGAATTGTGGGCAGGGCTTACCTATTTAAATTGAAGGTTCTCCGCTCCGTTTGTAAGTATCTCTCTCTCTCTCTCTCTCTCTCTCACACACACACACACACACACACACACACACATTGTAACGTTAGTGTCTAATACTGTTTTGATATATTCTACCATACCTTAACTCTCACTTTGACTGCAAATATTTGCCTCAAACCCATCTCTGTACTCAATTCCTACTCTCGCAGACGCTCTCGTCTACAGAGCAGAGGTCACAATCCCAGTAACCCCATCTACCCTCCTCTGTTGTGTAAGTTACACACAGTGGTGGTAGGTGGGCTCTGGAATTGCCAGTCTGCTGTGAAAAAAGCTGATTTTATCTCTGCTTTAACTTCCCATTACTCCTGTGATTTTCTTGCACTAACAGAGACCTGGATATCTCCACAGAACACTTTATCCTCTGCCTATGCTTTCTCTCACTCACTACGATAAACAGGCAGGGGTGGTGGTACAGGTTTATTGCTGTCAAAGAAATGGTGCTTTACACCTCTCCTCTTGTCACATTTAACCATCTCCTCTTTTGAATTCCATGCCATTTCAGTTACCTCTCCAATCAACCTTGTTATCATTGTTGTTTACCGCCCTCCTGGTCCCCTAGGTGACTTCCTGGAAGAAATGGACACACTGCTTAGTGTTTTCCCTTTCGATAGCTCCCCTCTGACGGTGCTTGGTGACTTCAACCTCCCCTCTGACAAGCTTCAATCTTCTTCCCTCCTGTCTGTTCTCGACTCATTCACCCTCACACTCAACAGCTACATCCCCACACACAAAGGAGGAAATGTCCTGGACCTGGTTTTCACCCGTCCTTCTCCAGCTACAGACGTGACTGCTACCCCACTACACGTCTCTGATCATCACCTGGTATCCTTCACCATCACTCTCCCTACCCTACCTAAAACTACCCTACCTCTCACCCCCTCGCTCTTACCTGCCGCAACCTTCACTCTGTCTCCCCTTCTTTGTAGCTTCTGGCACTCTTTCTTCCCTTCCTGATCCTGAGTCTTTTTCCTCACTACCCTTGGACTCGGCCACAGATACTTTCCTCTCTTCTCTTTCCTCAACTATGGACTTCCTCTGCCCTATGTTCACTAAACCCGAGAAAACCTCTTGTTCTGCTCCTTGGCTTTCAGATGTGCTGCGCAACAATCGAAGAGAGCTAATATCGTCAGAGAGAAAGTGGAAGAAATCACAACTTGATGCAGATCTTGATTCTTACCGAACACTTCTTGCCAAGTTCTCCTCAGATGTGACTTCTGCCAAGACTTCCTTCTACAAGGAAAAACTTGAAGCTTCCTCACATGACCCTCGGAAATTCCACATCATCATCTGTTCTCTGATCAACCGCCCGGCTCCTCCCTCTTCATCCTCCCTGACTGCAGAAGACTTTGCTTCCTTCTACCAGGGGAAGATTGAGGAAATCTGCCGGACCTTCACTTCTGCCCCGACTGCACTTATATCTCAGAGTATGGATTCCCCTACACCTTTGTTGTCGCATTTCTCAACTGTAGCAGCAGAAGAGATTTTACAGCTCATCCAGTCTTGCAATCCTACCACCTGCCCATTGGATCCACTCCCTTCCACTATGCTCCAGACCATCTCGCAAGACCTTCTGCCCTTCATTTCCACTATCGTCAATAGATCCATAGCATCTGGTCAGGTACCAACTACTTTCAAGAGAGCAAGGGTTATTCCCATCCTAAAGAACCCTGCTCTGGATCCATCAGACATCAGTAACTACAGAAAGGTATCACTTCTCTCATTTCTTTCAAAAATTCTTGAGCGCATTGTCTATAATCAACTGTCTGTCTATCTCTCACAGAACAACCTCCAAGACCCCAACAGTCTGGCTTTAAAGCAGCTCATTCCACAGAGACAGCCCTTTTGGATGTCTCTGAGAAACTACATGCTGCTAGATCAGCCAAACTGTCATCTGTCCTTATCCTCCTTGACCTTTCAGCAGCATTTGATACGGTCAACCACGAGACTCTCTTATCCACCCTCAGGAGTCTTGGGATTTGCGGATCAGCTTGGGAATGGTTTGCTTCCTACCTGGAAGGACGCTCATATCAGGTAACATGGAGGGGAGTGACATCTGCTCCACGCAGACTCTCCACTGGCATCCCACAGGGCTCAGTACTTGGTCCTCTTCTTTTCTCCCTGTATACTCACTCTCTTGGGGAAGTTATTTCCTCACGTGGGTTCTCTTACCACTGCTATGCTGATGATACACAACTTATCTTCTCTTTCCCATCCTCAGATGCCACAGGTTCTGACCGGATCTCAGCATGTCTGGCAGAAATTTCATCATGGATGACTGCTCATCAGTTAAAGCTCAATCCTGGCAAAACTGAACTTCTGTTCATCCCAGGTGATTCATCCCCAGGTCATGACCTTGCTATATCCTTGCACAACGATCTGATCTCCCCTTCATCCACAGCTCGCAACCTTGGGGTAACCATGGACAATCAACTGTCCTTTTCCTCTCATGTTGCTAATGTGACTCGCTCATGTCGGTTTCTTCTCTACAACATTAGAAGGATTCGGCCATTTCTGTCCACACAGGCTGCTCAGGTACTTGTTCAGTCTCTTGTCATTTCTACACTGGATTACTGCAACGCACTGCTGGCAGGTCTACCTATGAACGCAATCCGTCCTCTGCAAATGATCCAAAATGCAGCTGCCCGCCAAAGTTCTCGC
>NC_083461.1:1338070-1368070 GCF_030014155.1 Tachysurus vachellii
TGTCACACATTTCCTCAAACAAAACCTTTTTTTAGTTACTTTATTGTGTGAAGGAGGGAGGGAGAGAGAGTGAGGGAGGGAGGGAGAGAGTAAGGGAGTGAGGGAAAGAGGGAGGGAGTGATGGAAAAGTGACGGATGTAAAACATGAACAGTTTCCTGTTTCAATAAACAAAAGTCAACAGTGAAAAGAAGCTACTGGTTTTTATTGTATCACAATTTAGTATTATTTAAACACACACACACCACACACACACCACACCACACACACAGATACACACCACACCACACAACACACCACACCACACTACACACACACCACACACACACCACACCCACACCCACCACACCACACACACACACCACATCCACTACACCACACACACACATACCACACACACACATGCACACACACACACACCGCACACACACCACACACACACACACACACACACACACACACACACACACACACACACACACACAAACACACACACACACACTCACACACACACACTCACACACACACACACACTCACACACACACACACTCACACACACACACACACACACAAGCACACACACACACGAGCACACACACACACAAGTACACACACTCACACACACACACACACACACACACACAAGTACACACGCACACACAAGTACACACACACACACCCACACACACCACACACACACCACACCCACACCCACCACACCACACACACACACCACATCCACTACACCACACACACACATACCACACACACATGCACACACACACACACCGCACACACACCACACACACACACACACCCCACACATACACAGATTCCTACAGTTTATGCACACACATGCATAATATCTCCGGATCTGGGATTCATAGTATTAAGGATCTGTATGAAAGGAGAACTAGACTGATCTACTTCCTGTTCTAGATTCTATCGTAAATGTTCCAGGAAACAATCAGATAGTTTCATTAATTTAAACATTTTATTTATAAAAAATATTTAAAAATATATATCATGAGTTAGAACTCATGATCAGTATTTATACATTATATTATTAATGATTCCAAACTGAAACTCATTCGCAGGACGTTTGGTCAGTAAACGAGTGAATGATGGAGTGACAGATCTGTTTCCTTCTCTTTCATCCTCTGAGCTTCTCTGATCCACTGTAACTGGAGTTTATCACCTTATTTTAATCTCCTGATGTTTGTGTGACTCCTCGTCAGAGACGAACAAGTGGTGTGGAGGATTAAAGTCAGTTTAATTAGAATAGATCACAATAACAGAATGAAGTGAACAGAAGATCACAAGAGTAAAGACAGAGTTACATATAAAGTGCGATTAAAGGTCAGGTGCCAATCAGAAAGCAGACAGATGAGGAGGAGCGGAGAGGAAGAGCGGAGTTAGTCGAGGGGCGGGGACGAGGACGACGGGACGTTTCTGCCAGCGAGGACGTGAACCAGCTGAGTGAGGAGCGTCAGGACCCCCTGCTGAAACTCCCCCTGCTGCCGTCTGGCCCGAGCCGCTTCCTCCTGCCTCACAGTGATCTCCTCTTTAATGTGCTGCAGCAGCAGCTGGAAGTGACGTTCTCTCTGCTCGTAATCCTGCCTCAGAGCCTCCATCTGCTCCTCCTCCAGCTGCCTCATCACCTTCAGCACGTCTCCATCACGCTTCCTTTTCCCTGCACGTGGACCTGAAGGGTAACAAGAGCAATACAATAAGGGTAAAACACCACAATAACATTTATTTTAATTACAATTTACCACTGGGATTAAACCAGCTTTCATCAGGAGAAGAAAAATGCTATTTTTTTATTTTTAGTAAATTTAAAAAATATATTTTTTCAAAAATAAACCGTTTCAGGATCCTCGTTTTATTTTCAGAACGAAACAATTTAGTTAATTAAAAAAAAAACCTAAAGATTAATTTATTTTAAACAAAACAAGCTTTTTTATTTTACAAAATATAAAACTACATGAATTAAAATATAACGTTATTTAATTGTTTCACAACATAAACGTTTTTTAATTAAATTTATCTTACAGATAATAAAATGCACTAATGTTTCTATTCGACATTAAAATGTTTTATTTGTTTAAAAATGAATTTGCTATTTTATTAGTTTACAAATAAAGTATAGTAATTAATTTATGCAATTTATGTAAATAGCTTATGTAAAAAAAAAACATTAAAAAAAGCTATTTTATTTACAGAAAGTCCAACACTACTCACTTTAATAAACAAACCCACTTTTCATTTGAACTCTTACAGACTGATCTGTTCATGGTTGGAAGCTCAGGAGCTCAGACTGAACTCAGAGCCTGACGTTCTCTCAGACTCACAGGATGACGTTAGGATTTAAACGTGTTAACATTAACTCGTGTTACAGAGTCTGAGCTGCACTCTGACGTCACGTCTGGTTATTGAACACGTGAGAGGGAACGTGGAAGGTGACATCACCTGGGGGACGTGGTTCAGTGGGTGGGGGGCAGGTGGGTCTGCTGTGGGCCGCAGGGGAAGCGAAGCTGAGCTGTGAGTACTGATCATCTGTAACGTACGCATCAGAAAACACTCAGTAAAGAGATTTACTCAAAGGAAACAAATGTTCTGATCTACTGTTATTTCTTCATTTTTACACAAATCACTTTTAGTTCTGTTTTTATTTCCTCTTTCATTCTCTCTCTCTCTCTCTTTCTCTCTAATATATATATTTCTTTAAAAAGTTACATTAGAAATTATTTGCATAATAACAACAATAAAACATTTATAAAGTGATATTTGAGGAACTAAAATTTTTCTCTCTCTGTTATAATTACTAAAGTAAAAATATAAATAAATATAAATATAGAACTTTAATCATTACTTTTAAGTGTAAACTAGTGACAATGTGACATTTACAGTTTCACTTGTTTCTGAAAAACAAACAGAACTTTGAATGTTTGATTTTTTACTTTAAGGACGTTGGACATTATTAACTATAAACAGTTAAACTGTATAAACTATCATTACATGTCTCTAGGGTATTATTTTAGTAGAACTTAATAATATGAGAGACAATAAAAGTTAATAATAATAATAATAATAATAATAATAATAATAATAATAATAATAATAATAACAGGACTCTGATGGTCAGGTCACGTGTTTAGTGTTTATTAATTCATTATAATAGTAAAACTCCTGACCCTCAGTAAAGGACACCGTCTCCTCTTCCTCCTCCTCTTCCTCCTCAGTGAGCGGCTCCAGCAGCACAGACACACAGTCCTTTGTGTCCCCACAGCCCCTTGTGTCCACACAGCCGCTTGTGTCCCCACGGCCCCTTGTGTCCCTACAGTCCCTTGTGTCCCCATGGCCCCTTGTGTCCTCACAGCCCTTTGTGTGCCCACAGTCCGTCTCCTGTCCCCGGTGTCCCAGGATCGCGTCCAGACGCTCAAACCACTTCCCAGAGCGGCGGCTGGATCCGTTGACAAGGTTATGATCTTTAATCTTTTTATAATCCTGCTTCATCTTCTTGATCTTCTCCCTGCAGCGCTGTGCACTGTGTCTGATCCCCAGCTCATCCAGACGAGCTGAAATCTTCTGGTACACTTTCGCGTTCCGGGCCGAAGACTCGAACTCTTTCTGAATGTTTTCCTCTGCGTAGATGTTCAGCAGAGCCTGTACATCTTCATCAGTCCACTTCTCCATCTTTTAATCCTGTCAGCCGTCTGTAGTAAAGTTGTGACCTTCGGTCTAATCCGGCCCGGTCCGACCCACAGTTCAACAACACAAACACTCAGAATGTGGATGATATTACAATTTATTTCCTGCACACAGAGAGAATAGTGAGTCATGTTAAGATATGATCCAGCTCCATCCACAGCAGCGCTCTATCGCTCAATATAATTATATAAGGAAATTATAAGGAATATAAGGAAATTATACAAACTTTGCCAATACTTTTAACTGATTTAAAGTTGTCTTTTAAATCGCATGTAAAAAAGGTCTGTAATATAATCAAATTCAACCTCAGTGACTTTAGACACATTCGCCATCAAATGTCTGCAGGCAGCAAAAATGTACATACACTCTATGATTTTTTTCACACATCTCTTACTGTTTGCCCGTTTGGTCACAGGCTAGTGTCACATCTCTGAAACCCCTTCATCACTTTACAAACAAACTGTAAAGATTCTGGATAAGAAATCAAACATTTCTCATTATTGTCCAATATTACAAAAATATAGATTACTCAGCTGGGAAAACATGGTAAATTTCTCAAATCTATGTCTTGTTTATAAAATTATTCATGGTTTATCATCCCCTCCCCTCCCCTCCATCAGTGTGTCACCATCCGAACAGCTGATCACAGTAGACCCAGAGGTGCAGTGAGGGGAGATTGGATCATTCCCTTTAGGAAAAGTGTATTTGGACAAACTGCTTTTTCTGTTCGAGCTGCTTCTGAGTGGAACCTGAAGACGTATATAGTACATTTAAGATCCAGTTAAAGAAGTGGTTCGTTATTAACCAGAGCTGTCAACATTAGCTTAGTTTTTGACCTGCTCTTGTTGCCCCCTGATGGTTTCTTATTTATTGTGTGTGTATGTGTTCATGTATTTGTCTGATGTTTGTTTGATTGCTGGTGTGTTGTGTTTCTAATGTACATCATAGCTTAATACTTTTTTTAGTACTTTTACTAAATGTATTGTAGTTGTTTTATTGTAATTTCAATATGTACTTTTATCTTTTTTAGGGTGACTATTACCGTCTGTCTAGAGACTACAGGTGAAAAATAGCCATCTGGCTAACTGTAGCATATTGACAGAAATGTTTATTAATAATAAATAAATTAATTAATAAAATAAGTAATAAATAAAATATTAAATAAATAAAATAAATAAATAAACAAACAACATGGCTTTGCTGTCTTTCTTTGTCTCTTCTTAAACGTAATGTTTTGTGATCATATAATGTTTTCAACATCAGTTAAGAATATGAATGGACAGAGGAAGTATAATTTACTGAATATAAGATAATCATCCACTTTATGTTAAACGTAGAATAAAATTAATGGAAAACATTCAGTAAAACAGCAAATTTAGTGCTCTACAAAATACAGTTTGCGATAAACATTTACAAAACAGTAAAGTCTTAAATGCTATATGACAAACAATTACCTGGACACAGAGAAGTGGAAAAGAGAGAATAGTGAGTCATGTTAAGATATGATACAGCTCCATCTATTAGAGAGCACATGGGAAAATGGTGCACATTTAAAGATTATACACAAATAAAACTATCAAAATACCCAGAAATATGAACAGAAAACATCACTTAGTGTCACAAAACCGACTCACCCGCAACAGTTCTCTCAGAACCGACTCACCCACAACAGTTCTTTCAGAACCGACTCACCTACAGCAGTTCTCTCAGAACCGACTCACCTACAGCAGTTCTCTCAGAACCGACTCACCCACAACAGTTCTTTCAGAACCGACTCACCCACAACAGTTCTTTCAGAACCGATTCACCCACGGCAGGTCCACAAGACCCGACTCGCTCACAGAAGTTCTCTCAGAAGAACCGACTCACCCACAGCAGTTCTCTTAGAACCGACTCACCCACAGCAGTTCTCTTAAAACCGACTCACCTACAGAAGTTCTCTCAGAACCGACTCAGAACCGACTCTCCCACAGCAATTCTCTCTAGCTCTGCTGCAAATAGTTTAAACTCAGTGCCAATAGGAAGCACGATCACATTACAGCAGGATTTACTTAAAGAACCGTCTATAATATTTATCCCGTTACAAAGTCTCTAAGCAACATAAACAAAATGGTTTTAAAAATGGCGGCTCTGAGGGCGGGTCATTCATGACCAATCGGTGCGGCGACTTCCGCCCTGACGTGACGTAAACTCTCCTATTGGCCAACCAGCACTCACGAGGTTACGTAAACACACCTGAGGTGATGCACGCTGAAGCTTTTTAACAATGAAATAAATAAAACACATAAGCAACAATATATATAATGTTATGTTTCTGATACCGTAAAACTCACAGTTTATAATGACGTTAATGTTTAATAATCTCATTCTGTATAATAAAGTATAAAATCATAAGACACTGTAATAGTCATCATTATTAAACATGAACTATAAACTTCATATGGATGATCTATCTATCTATCTATCTATCTATCTATCTATCTATCTATCTATCTATCTATCTATCTGTCTGTTTGTCTATCTATCTATCTATCTATCTATCTATCTATCTATCTATCTATCTATCTATCTGTCTGTTTGTCTATCTATCTATCTATCTATCTATCTATCTATCTATCTATCTATCTATCTATCTATCTATCTGTCTGTTTGTCTATCTATCTATCTATCTATCTATCTATCTATCTATCTATCTATCTATCTATCTATCTATCTATCTATCTATCTGTCTGTTTGTCTATCTATCTATCTATCTATCTATCTATCTATCTATCTATCTATCTATCTATCTATCTGTCTGTCTGTCTGTCTGTCTGTTTATCTATCTATCTATCTATCTATCTATCTATCTATCTATCTATCTATCTATCTATCTGGATAGTCTGTCTGTCTATATTGTACTTAAGAGTTTTATCTTCTCCACAGATCAACACAGTCATTACAGTGTCAGACTCCAACTCAACAAGAAAGTAATGACTCCAAACAGGTCCCTGGAACTCCCAAACAGGAACTAAAATCAGCCATGGTTCCTCTTTTGAGTTCCTGAAAAGGTTCCTGCGGTGGAGCTGCACACTTCCTGTCACTCAGAGGAGGATTAAACAACTCATGATCAGCTCACTATCTCAGAGTGACTCAGAATCTGGGTTTAATCCACACCTCTGTCACCCTGGTGTGAGAAAGTCTGCAGTTCATCTTCCTCATTTCCTCATTAACCCATTGTTTCTGTTCTCTTTTCAGGCAAAAAAGTTCCTCTTCTCTGGCATTTTTTTAAATAACGCACCAAAATTCCCTAAATGAATTACAGAACAAGCAAAACAGCACAAGAATCAGTAGGATTATTCCTTAACTCAATAAACGTCAATTTAATGTTTAGAAAATATCTAAATATTACAGTTTTTCTCAACTGCTTTCAGTCATTTCTCACAACAGAACTGCATTCCTCAAAACTATTCGTTCCACCGTCAGATCCTGTTGTCAGTTTTTCACATCATATCAGCAATGTCTTGTTGTTTTCATCAAATTGCAATTGCTTTTGGACAACATGCAAATGGTTCTGTACATCTGTCAGCTGCTTTTGACAATTCTTGTTGCTTTTGTCCTGCTGTGCAAAATAACTTGTCCTGGTTCTCAGCTGAAATGTCACAACCACCAAACCAATTAGTCTTTTTCTCAGTTTTGAAGTCTGTACTATCAAAATGAGTAAACATGTTCTCACAATTGTATGTCTGTACAGATTTCTACAAATTGTGAGTACATTTTAAGAAATATGTCCAGAATTGAGAAATTGCTCTCAGGTGAGTCTTCACCTTGGTTAACGAAGAGAAACATGTGCAACTCTAGATTAACCAATGATCAACCAGTTCTGTGAAATAGCTCAGAGGTGCAACTCATGATTTGGCAGGGTCACATATATATATACAGTGCACAACACAAGTGTTCCCCTTTCTGATAATGGAAGCTGAAGGAAGAAGAAGAAGATTAAGACTGTGTGGTGGAAGAGTACAGAGACACAACAGAGTAAGGGGTATAAGATGCCAAAGATACACAGAGATTCCAGATGAAATCAGGGCCACACTGGTGGATCACGTTATCAATCATGGCCTTACAATAGACTAGGCTGGTCGAAGGGTGCAGCCAAATGTTGGAAGAACAACTGTGTCATCAATAATTCAATCATTTCTTAGAGAGAACAGGTATGTAATGTACTGTATAGTACAGTAATACTGTAGACTTACTGTTACACACCTTAGGTTATCCATGCATACAGTATTCTTAGTTATTTACTGTATGAATCAAAATCCTGTGATCCTTATACTTCTATAATTTACAATATATTTTCTCATGTAGGACTGCAAGACAACCTCGCAGGGGTGGCAGAGAGCCCCTTTTCACACCTCAGCAGGAGGAAGCTATTTGCAACATGGTTATGTCTAACAATGCCATAAGACGAAGAGAGATACAAAGTGCTATTGTTGAATACGACGGTATCTTTGAAAATATACAATCTGTGAGCATTTCAACTATAGACGGAGTCTTGAAAAGACATGTACAGTAATCACCATGAAGCAGCTGTACAATGTACCCTTTGAAAGAAATGCTGACAGAGTGAAAGAGCTATGACTCCAGTTTGTACAGGTATGTTGTATACCCACTATACTGTAAGAGTAACTTCTACACATTTCATATTGGTGGAACTTCATAGATCTTTACATTTGATGTAGCTGTAAACAATGAAGACAAATACTGTAATTTATGCACACTGTGTTTTTTCTGGTATATAGCGCATAATGGAAATGGAATCAAGAGAACCACCTCACAACTTCATATACTTGGATGAGTCTGGCTTCAACCTGGCCAAAGGCGTGGTAGAAATCTAATCGGCCAGAGAGCTTGTGGGAACTTGGAGCCCGTCTCCAAGTCGACATATCGCAGGGTGATTTGTACTTATATACTTTTAGCCAAATATCAACTATTTTAATTTTTAATTAAACTTACTTTACTGATAGCACTAACATTAATACAAATAAAACAATGAGAAAACTCCTCAGACCTGGATGAGAATGAGCAAACTTCTTTATTGTGGTCAATCAGCCAAAGAGAAATTGCTAAGTTGAAAGTAACAAATAAAAAAACCCAAAAAGAGCATCTTCATGAAGAGCATCTGCATGCAATCAAAAACAAAACTCTCAAGACTTTCTTGCAAAGTAAAGTTTTTACACCCCTTGGACCCTCGGAAAATCTCCTCAATATATACCCTGGTGCTTCTAGGCGCCTCCTCTTTGGTTTCCATCCTCTCAGGCAAGTTCCCAGTATTTCTCACGGAGTCCCACGGTGGAGTTCCACCTGGTGTTCTTCCTCATATCACCTTATTTACCGGAATTACCTCCTATGTTTTCTAAATAACCTAACATCCTGTTCCCTACATTCCCCTTATTTCACAGCACCTTTTACCCATATGCCCATTTATGGATTTTCCTCCCCTTAGTTCCCAGGGCCAAGGTTTAGGAACCAAGGTCTGGGAACCAGGGTCTTCTTCATTTCTTGTTATTTCCAGCCTTTTTTTTGTTATTGTTATTATGAAATGTGCTCAAGAGAGCTTTACTTCCTAGTCAATATCACATTGACCGCTCAGTCTTTCATGACAGACGTCTTGTGGATTAATCCTTCATTCAACTACAATGAGTAAGTTTCTCTTTTGCTATCTTCTTCTGTATATGATTTTTACTGATTATAAGTCACTCTATGAGTCTAGTTTATGTCAACAGTTATCATGTTAAAAGCTCTTACTTATTCGTTATCTTATATTGTTACTATTGCTAAGCTGTCACTGCTATAATGTTGCTTGTGTACAAATGGAGTTCTTTGATGACTCCTTAAGCCTGCTAAACTTCTGAATTTGTTATGATCTCAGCCTGACTTTTCCCAGGCTGGGCTTGCTTACGCATATCTCAAGCTACCCAAGGCCAGTGCCTGCTGACATCATGGCAGGCTATAGCCGCTTCCAGCTGCCCCATATCACCCATGAGCTCATCATATCTTGACATCATATCACCCATGTGCACCCACTACGTTCCTGGAACATCTCTGTTCTCCAGAGAACTCAAACTGATGGCTGTCCCCATGCTGAGCCTTGCTGCCCTGAGTTTTCTACTCCTGTATCTCCTCCTGCTCCCTCACTGCTTCTTTATGCCTATATTCGTCCTCTCTCTCCCGCCTCTTCTTCCTCCGATTCTGGCCCTGGATCTCCTGTTTACATTCCTTCTTCTCCTGTTTACTAAGTTACTATAATAAAAATGTCCTCTTTTATCCACCCTCTGACTTCTGGTTAATATATTCTCTAGTTATATATTACCTAGGTATTAATATTACTATTACCTTAAAATTATTACAACATCTGGGGTGTATTCCCATGTGTCTTATGACTCCAATCATAATTCTCTTAAGGCATATCACTTCTATTTTTAAGGCATTCCTGGGTTCAAGGATTTTTCACAACAAGCTACTGTTGATGTCCCAGGCCAATGTGGAGGAAACATCACTATGTGTGCTGCTATTTCAGACCAAGGTGTGCTAGCTCATATTCCTATTATGGGACCGTACAACACACAGCATCTCCTTACATTCTAAGACAATCTCTATAGAAATGTCATTCCTGAAGATGAGAGGGACCTCGATCGAGATGATCTACCAAAGTATGTAGTAATTTGTGACAATGTCAGTTTCCATCATTCTGACAACATCAGGCAGTGGTTTGTCCACCACCGCAGGATGCTGATTGAATTCCTTCCACCCTACTCCCTGTTCCTGAACCCAATTGAAGAGTTTTCCTCAGCTTGGAGGTGGAAGGTTTATGATCATCAGCCACATATGCGGATGACACTGCTGGCTGCTATGGATGCAGCATGTGAGGGCATCTCAGCAGATGCATGCAGAGGCTGGATTAGGCACTCAAGAAGATTCTTTCCACCGTGAAAAAAAGATATGTTGTGATGTGGATGAGAATCTGTGGGCCAACACACAGGACCGACATGACGCATAGGAAAACTGCCACGTAATATCACCTTTACCTGCTGTTGTACATGTATAGTTTTTCCCACTTTGTCTTTTTCAGGTTTCCATTTGTCTGTAAATAGCCTATGTGTAGTTTCCTTTGTTTTCTGTATGTAAGTACCACTATTGACAGTACAGTAAAAATGTGAATACAGTCTGATCTTTTGTTTCCATTCTTCCATATATTGTTATGTGAATCGATGTTGATTGGTTAGATGACACTACACTAAATTATGACACACACCAGTACGGTAATTTAATGGTTTCTAGTCATCAAAACCTGACTTGAGTATAATTTAAATAACTAAAACTGAGTATGATGTTCTACTGACAACATTCACGTTCACATTGTTGAAAAAATGACATGGGCTTCTGCTCCCTCTGACACAATGATTGAGGTGACGCGTATTTTCTGGTTATCCACTATGTTGTGCAGTTTGTACGTGCTGTTTTGAGAAACGCACTTGGAGATCTGCAAACTTCAATTCTGATCTGAGAAATGACTGAAAGCAGTTGAGAGAAACTGTAATCTACAATGTGACAAAAAAGGCACAAAATATAATAAGTTAAATAGATACAGCAAAAGTAAAGAAAATGTATTTTAAAGTATTAATTATTAATTGTTGTATTTTTTTTAAACACTTTGTGAATGTTGAACTTTAACATCATGGCGATGAAGCTGTAATGATTTACGGCCGATATGAAATATATACAGCCGTGTTATATTTATTCTCCTGGCATCTAAGGTGACTTGAGTCCCATGAGCTGATTAAAAATATTTATTTTATTATTATGTTTACAAAATTAGAAATAATATCACTGCCACTGAGTCTTGGTCTTTTTCACCAGAAGTTTAGCGCTCAGTTAATTGCTGTAATCATGCTTTAATTATTGTATTTTATATTGTCGATCCACCTGAAGTGTTGATTTGTTCAAATCAAATGTTATTTGTCACATACACACACATTCAGACAGTGTTGTATAAAGTATTAGAAAACAATACCTGAGTAAAAGTACAAGTATCGTACTAGAAAAAGACTTTGGTAGAAGTGAAAGTTACCTTTTAGAATATTACTCAAGTAAAAGTCTTAAAGTATCTGATATTTACTGTACTTAAGGATCAAAAGTCATTTTCTGATATTTAATGTACTTAAGTATTTGAAGTAAAAGTAAAAAGTAAAATTTCAGTGATTTTCAGTAGACATAAGATCAGGGGCAGTTCTAGGGTCTCATCTTTAGGGGGTTTTAGTCCTCAGTGAGAATTTAAAACAAGAAGAGATTTATATTATATATTATATGACTACATAGTAAGACAAAAGTTATGGTATTATTTAAAATGGCAAAAGTGGACACCAAAATTTTATGCATGATGTAATGATGTCAGTCTTGAATCAGATCAGTTCATGTGTGTGTACATTCTCTACAAACAGTGTGTCTAATGAATGTAGTCATTAATAAACTAATATTCACAAAGACCAAATCAATAAATGTTATTTTTATTTAGTATTAAATGGATTGTGGATTAAATGGATTGATGGATTAAATGGATAGTAAGGTTACAGGGTGAAGAGGTGAAGAAGGTACAGGAGTTTAAGTACTTGGGGTCAACAGTCCAGAGTAATGGAGAGAGTGGGAAAGAAGTAAAGAAGCGAGTGCAGGCAGGTTGGAGTGGGTGGAGAAAGGTGTCAGGAGTTCTGTGTGATAGGAAAATATCAGCAAGAATCAAGGGGAAGGTGTACAGGACAGTGGTGAGACCGGCTGTGCTGTATGGTTTAGAGACAGTGACACTGAAGAAGAGACAGGAGTCTGAGCTTGAGGTAGCCGAACTGAAGATGTTGAGGTTCTCTTTGGGTGTGACAAGATTGGACAGGATTAGGAACGAGTACATCAGAGGGACAGCCCATGTTGGACGTTTGGGGGACAAAGTTAGGGAGGCGATATTAAGATGGTTTGGACATGTTCAGAGGAGGGAGAGTGAGTATATTGGTAGGAGAATGTTGGACATGGAGCTGCCAGGCAGGAGGCAAAGAGGAAGGCCAAAGAGGAGGTATATGGATGTAATTAATGAGGATTTGAAGCTAGTGGGTGCAAGTGTTGAGGATGCAGAAGATAGGGTTAGGTGGAGAGAGATGATTCGCTGTGGAGACCCCCGAAGGGAAAAGCCGAAAGAAGAAGAAGATTAAATGGATTGTTTGCATTAATATTTTGTTTGTGCTACAACTCTGGTAATAAGAATAGTGACATTTCACTACTTTTGGTTGCCTCTTTGCGGCTTTCAGCCGATTAACGTTATAGATAAACGCCTCCAGCTCTGACTGCACGTGCACGCTGCGCCTCCAGCTCTGACTGCGCGTGCACGCTGCGCCTCCAGCTCTGACTGCGCGTGCACGCTGCACGTCCCTGTGCTTCTCTGTACAGCGTGTGGAGCGTAATGTAATCTAGGAGCAGTGATTCACCAAACCTCCATTATTACAGTCACACACATTTCTTCTGATTTTATTTTGTAGTAACGAGTAACGAAGATGTTTAGTGGAAATATAACGGAGTAAAAGTCTACATTTTATCTGGGAAATGTAGTGAAGTAAAAGTGAAAGTTGACATAAATTTAAATAGTGAAGTAAAGTACAGATACGTGACATTTCTACTTAAGTACAGTAACGAAGTATTTGTACTCCGTTACATTACAACACTGCATACAGAGTACAGAATTTTGCATCTGTCTGGTATTCAAACATAAGGAATGCAATTAGGGATAAAAAATATAACCAAAAGGAGGTAAATAAATAAAAATAAAATGCTTCTGACGCTCATTCAGCACTATCAAGTTTAAAGAGTGTTAAATCTTCATCTAAGTGAGATTTTCATTAAATATACTACAAACCGTTCAGGATAAATGAGTCGAGAACAATAATGTCCTTTTTGTAGAAACCTGCTCATGTAGAGGAAGAAGGAAGTGATGAGGAGGATCACATACAGGCTGTAAAACACAATCCACTGAGTGAAGTGGACATTAAAGGGCTAAGATAAGGACAGTCAGTGGGTTTGAGAAGAACAGCTGGACACTGGGGACGTCTTCATTTATTCATTCACTTCATATCACAGAATATCATGAACACTGATGCTGTGTTAGATGTCTGCTCCCTTTGAGAGAAATCTAACCATCTAAATTGCTGTTTAAATATTTTATAATAAACGTAATCTTTTTAAGATTATACCCCATGTCCCTGATACTGTTTATGACATTGGAAATATTTAGTATTTTACATTTATGTGTCATAAAGCACAGACTTTTTATTTACACTCCTGGTGCTCCTGTACACTTTACTTTGTTTTTCTTCTTTTATACTCTTTATCTTGTTGATTGTCTTATAGCTGATTGTTAATTGGAGGTTATGAGACTTGTCTATATGTCTATAAGAAGCACTCAGCATTTTAAATAAGGATCCCGGAGTGTGTCTCTGTTCATACAGTTTAAACATCTGAAAGATACAGATTTAAGAAACAGGATTTAAGAATGAATTAAAAAAAAATTTACCAACTAAACCACCACCACCCCCCAACCCCCCAACCCCCCCCCCCACACACACACACACAGACACACACACAGACACACACACGCGCGCGCACATACACACACACAAACACACGCAGACACACAGACACACACAGAGACACACACGCGCGCGCGCGCACACACACACAAACACACACACAACGCTACACAGTGTCCAGTAGGTGTCAGTGTGCACAATACGCTGGTTTGTCAACAGCCATGAAACAGTAACGAAGAAGAAGAAGAAGAAGAAGAAGACGTATTCACGCAACTGTAAGTGTCAACAATGCTAAAGATGGTGAGTGTCTTTGTTACTTCATTATTTTATTTTTATTAGATTGTTCTGTAGTCATACAACTTGTTTATAATCATATTCTGTAGATGTATCTTTCTCTTTCTGTAAAGAGTTTCTGAAGGGGATCGAGTCCCAAATGACCTTATTATGTATATGAAGCTGTGTAGGGGTTAATTTAGGCTGTGTAGTGTCCCTGTGTAGTGTAGTGTAGTGTAGTGTAGTGTAGTGTCCCTGTGTAGTGTAGTGTCCCTGTGTAGTGTCCCTGTGTAGTGTCCCTGTGTAGTGTCCCTGTGTAGTGTCCCTGTGTAGTGTCCCTGTGTAGTGTCCCTGTGTAGTGTCCCTGTGTAGTGTCCCTGTGTAGTGTAGTGTAGTGTAGTGTAGTGTAGTGTAGTGTAGTGTCCCTGTGTAGTGTCCCTGTGTAGTGTCCCTGTGTAGTGTCCCTGTGTAGTGTCCCTGTGTAGTGTCCCTGTGTAGTGTAGTGTAGTGTAGTGTAGTGTAGTGTCCCTGTGTAGTGTAGTGTCCCTGTGTAGTGTCCCTGTGTAGTGTCCCTGTGTAGTGTCCCTGTGTAGTGTCCCTGTGTAGTGTCCCTGTGTAGTGTAGTGTCCCTGTGTAGTGTAGTGTAGTGTCCCTGTGTAGTGTAGTGTAGTGTCCCTGTGTAGTGTAGTGTAGTGTCCCTGTGTAGTGTAGTGTAGTGTCCCTGTGTAGTGTAGTGTAGTGTCTCTGTGTAGTGTAGTGTAGTGTCCCTGTGTAGTGTCGTGTCCCTGTGTAGTGTAGTGTAGTGTCCCTGTGTAGTGTCCCTGTGTAGTGTAGTGTAGTGTCTCTGTGTAGTGTAGTGTAGTGTCCCTGTGTAGTGTCGTGTCCCTGTGTAGTGTAGTGTAGTGTCCCTGTGTAGTGTCCCTGTGTAGTGTAGTGTAGTGTCTCTGTGTAGTGTAGTGTCGTGTCCCTGTGTAGTGTCGTGTCCCTGTGTAGTGTCGTGTCCCTGTGTAGTGTCGTGTCCCTGTGTAGTGTAGTGTAGTGTAGTGTAGTGTCCCTGTGTAGTGTCCCTGTGTAGTGTCCCTGTGTAGTGTCCCTGTGTAGTGTCCCTGTGTAGTGTCCCTGTGTAGTGTAGTGTAGTGTCCCTGTGTAGTGTCCCTGTGTAGTGTCCCTGTGTAGTGTCCCTGTGTAGTGTCCCTGTGTAGTGTCCCTGTGTAGTGTAGTGTAGTGTAGTGTCCCTGTGTAGTGTAGTGTAGTGTCCCTGTGTAGTGTAGTGTAGTGTCCCTGTGTAGTGTAGTGTAGTGTCCCTGTGTAGTGTAGTGTAGTGTCTCTGTGTAGTGTAGTGTAGTGTCCCTGTGTAGTGTAGTGTAGTGTCCCTGTGTAGTGTCCCTGTGTAGTGTAGTGTAGTGTCCCTGTGTAGTGTAGTGTAGTGTCCCTGTGTAGTGTAGTGTAGTGTCCCTGTGTAGTGTAGTGTAGTGTCTCTGTGTAGTGTAGTGTCGTGTCCCTGTGTAGTGTAGTGTCCCTGTGTAGTGTAGTGTAGTGTCCCTGTGTAGTGTAGTGTAGTGTCCCTGTGTAGTGTAGTGTAGTGTCCCTGTGTAGTGTAGTGTAGTGTCCCTGTGTAGTGTAGTGTAGTGTCCCTGTGTAGTGTAGTGTAGTGTCCCTGTGTAGTGTCGTGTCCCTGTGTAGTGTCGTGTCCCTGTGTAGTGTCGTGTCCCTGTGTAGTGTAGTGTCCCTGTGTAGTGTAGTGTCCCTGTGTAGTGTAGTGTAGTGTAGTGTCCCTGTGTAGTGTCCCTGTGTAGTGTCCCTGTGTAGTGTAGTGTAGTGTCCCAGTGTAGTGTAGTGTCCCTGTGTAGTGTAGTGTAGTGTCCCTGTGTAGTGTAGTGTAGTGTCCCTGTGTAGTGTAGTGTATTGTCCCTGTGTAGTGTAGTGTAGTGTCCCTGTGTAGTGTAGTGTAGTGTCCCTGTGTAGTGTAGTGTAGTGTCCCTGTGTAGTGTAGTGTAGTGTCCCTGTGTAGTCTAGTGCAGTGTCCCTGTGTAGTCTAGTGCAGTGTCCCTGTGTAGTGTCCCTGTGTAGTGTCCCTGTGTAGTGTCCCTGTGTAGTGTCCCTGTGTAGTGTCCCTGTGTAGTGTCCCTGTGTAGTGTAGTGTAGTGTCCCTGTGTAGTGTAGTGTACTGTCCCTGTGTAGTGTAGTGTAGTGTCCCTGTGTAGTGTAGTGTAGTGTCCCTGTGTAGTGTAGTGTAGTGTCCCTGTGTAGTGTAGTGTAGTGTCCCTGTGTAGTGTAGTGTAGTGTCCCTGTGTAGTGTAGTGTAGTGTCCCTGTGTAGTGTAGTGTAGTGTCCCTGTGTAGTGTAGTGTAGTGTCCCTGTGTAGTGTAGTGTAGTGTCCCTGTGTAGTCTAGTGTAGTGTCCCTGTGTAGTCTAGTGTAGTGTCCCTGTGTAGTCTAGGGTAGTGTCCCTGTGTAGTCTAGTGTAGTGTCCCTGTGTAGTCTAGTGTAGTGTCCCTGTGTAGTCTAGTGTAGTGTCCCTGTGTAGTGTCCCTGTGTAGTGTCCCTGTGTAGTGTCCCTGTGTAGTGTCCCTGTGTAGTGTCCCTGTGTAGTGTAGTGTCCCTGTGTAGTGTAGTGTCCCTGTGTAGTGTAGTGTCCCTGTGTAGTGTAGTGTCCCTGTGTAGTGTCCCTGTGTAGTGTCCCTGTGTAGTGTCCCTGTGTAGTGTCCCTGTGTAGTGTAGTGTCCCTGTGTAGTGTCCCTGTGTAGTGTCCCTGTGTAGTGTCCCTGTGTAGTGTCCCTGTGTAGTGTCCCTGTGTAGTGTCCCTGTGTAGTGTCCCTGTGTAGTGTAGTGTCCCTGTGTAGTGTAGTGTCCCTGTGTAGTGTAGTGTCCCTGTGTAGTGTAGTGTCCCTGTGTAGACAGTAGGTTGGGAATTTGCGATTGAACCCTCTGTGTAGAAAGAAGGCTAAGCTAAGATGTGTTCACTGTTAAATATGTGACTGATATATGAGGACAGGAAGCAGAATTAATGTGGGGGTTTATTTATTTATTTATTTAAATGGTAAAGGTTTGTGTTCACTGATACAACAGTGTTTAAATCAGTCGTTCTTTTCAGTTAAAACAGTAAATGTTTGTGTGATTATAAATATTTAATTATAAATGTTGTTAATTTTGTGACCTAGATGAGTGAATGTGAGAGTGACGTCAGACTTATTCTTCTTCTACCACCCTGATAATTACACACACATGTGAACATAATTACAGTTCATACAGTCATGTGACTTTGTGCTGCTGTAGGACTCTAATGAAGACGTGTCGTTATTCGATGCTGAAGAGGAATCTGCAAAAAATACACGCAAGTCAAAAATCAAGTGAGTCTCTGAGTTACTACAATTTATATTAATAAAGGTTTACATGAGGTCCTTAATGTATGTATGTACACACACACACACACACACACACACCACACACACATACACACACACACACACCACACACAACACATACACACCACACACACACACCACACACACCACACACACACACCACACACACACCACACACACACACACTCACCACATACACACCACACACACACACCACACACACACACACACCACACACACACACACACTCACCACATACACACCACACACACACACACACTCACCACATACACACACACTCACCACATACACACCACACACACATACACACACACACACACACACACACTCACCACATACACACACACATACACACACACCACACACACATACACACACACACACACACACACTCACCACATACACACCACACACACATACACACACACACACACACACACTCACCACATACACACCACACATACACACACACACCACACACCACACACACACACTCACCACATACACACACCACACACACACACACCACACATACACACACACATACACACACTCACCACATACACACCACACACACACACTCACCACACACACACTACACACACACACACACACACCACACACACATACACACACTCACCACATACACACCACACACACACTCACCACATACACATACACACACACACTACACACCACACACACACACACACACCACACACACATACACACCACACACACACACTACACACACACACACACACACATCACACACACCACATACACACACACACCACATACACACACACACCACACATACACACACACCACACACACATACACACACACCACACACACATACACACCACACACACTCCACACATACACACCACACACACACACCACACACATACACACACACCACACACATACACACACACATACACACACACATACACACCACACACTCCACACACACACACTCCACACACACACACCACACACACTCCACACACACACACCACACACACTCCACACACACACACCACACACACACCACACACACACTCACCACACACACCACACACACACACTCGCCACACACCACACTCACCACACACACTCACCACACACACCACACACACACCTCTGTCAGGGATGAAGAAAGACTGCAGTATAAAAAAGTGTGTGTGTGTGCAGACATCCCGTGGCTTCGTTCTTCCACCTGTTCTTCCGTTTCGGAGCGATCCTGGTCTATCTTCTGTGTGAGTTGATCAGCAGCAGCTTCATCGCCTGTATGGTCTCCATCATCCTCCTCCTGTCATGTGACTTCTGGACTGTTAAAGTGAGAATACGTCTTTGTTTGTTTTAAACCCATTTATCTACACATCACATGTACTGCCTCTAAGGACTGGAGTGTACTTATTGTCATCATAAGCTGAGCTCATGCACCGCTCTGCCCCACATGCGCTTCATGATTAAGGCTGATTTTAAAATGAGAAAATTGTGTTAATGTTTTAACATATTTAGGTGTGTGTGTGTGTGTCTGTGTGTGTCTGTGTGTGTGTGTGTGTGTCTGTGTGTGTGTGTCTGTGTGTGTGTGTGTCTGTGTGTGTGTGTGTCTGTGTCTGTGTGTGTCTGTGTCTGTGTGTGTTACAGAACATCACAGGTCGGTTGTTGGTGGGTCTACGCTGGTGGAACCAGGTTGATGAAGATGGAAACAGTCACTGGGTGTTTGAGTCTAGAAAGGTGTCTGCTATCTCTCTCTCTTTCCCTCCCCCTGTCTCTCTCTTTCCCTCCCCCTGTCTCTCTCTCTTTCCCTCCCCCTGTCTCTCTCTTTCCCTCCCCCTGTCTCTCTCTTTCCCTCCCCCTGTCTCTCTCTTTCCCTCCCCCTGTCTCTCTCTTTCCCTCCCCCTGTCTCTCTCTTTCCCTCCCCCTGTCTCTCTCTTTCCCTCCCCCTGTCTCTCTCTTTCCCTCCCCCTGTCTCTCTCTTTCCCTCCCCGTCTCTCTCTTTCCCTCCTCTCTGTCTCTCTCTCTTTCCCTCCTCTCTGTCTCTCTCTCTTTCCCTCCCCCTGTCTCTCTCTCTTTCCCTCCCCCTGTCTCTCTCTTTCCCTCCCCCTGTCTCTCTCTTTCCCTCCCCCTGTCTCTCTCTTTCCCTCCCCCTGTCTCTCTCTTTCCCTCCCCCTGTCTCTCTCTTTCCCTCCCCCTATCTCTCTCTTTCCCTCCCCCCTGTCTCTCTCTTTTCCCTCCCCCTGTCTCTCTCTTTTCCCTCCCCCCTGTCTCTCTCCCCCCCCCTGTCTCTCTTTCCCTCTCTCTGTCTCTCTCTTTCCCTCCCTCTGTCTCTCTCTTTTCCCTCCCCCTGTCTCTCTCTTTTCCTCCCCCTGTCTCTCTCTTTTCCCTCCCCCGTCTCTCTCTTTTCCCTCCCCCGTCTCTCTCTTTCCCTCCCCCTGTCTCTCTCTTTTCCCTCCCCCCTGTCTCTCTCTTTTCCCTCCCCCTGTCTCTCTCTTTTCCCTCCCCCCTGTCTCTCTCTTTTCCCTCCCCCTGTCTCTCTCTTTTCCCTCCCCCCTGTCTCTCTCTTCCCCCCCCCTGTCTCTCTCTTTTCCCTCCCCCTGTCTCTCTCTTTTCCCTCCCCCCGTCTCTCTCTTTTCCCTCCCCCGTCTCTCTCTTTTCCCTCCCCCGTCTCTCTCTTTCCCTCCCCCTGTCTCTCTCTTTCCCTCCTCTCTGTCTCTCTCTTTCCCTCCCCTCTGTCTCTCTCTTTCCCTCCCCTCTGTCTCTCTCTTTCCCTCCCCTCTGTCTCTCTCTTTCCCTCCCCCTGTCTCTCTCTTTCCCTCCCCCGTCAAGAATTTCATAAATCAGGTGGCTTTAGAGGTTTTGTGTAAAGTGTGTCTGTCTCTGTGTGTGTCTGTGTGTGTGTGTGTAGATGAGTGGGAATGAGCGCTCGACGTCTTTGCCGTCTGATGCAGAATCTCGGATCTTCTGGTTTGGTCTGATCATCTGTCCTGTGCTGTGGATCATCTTCACCTTCAGCACACTCTTCTCCTTCAGGATAAAATGGCTGGTGAGAGACTGCACTGGTGTGTGTGTGTGTGTGTGTGTGTGTGTTGTGTCAGTCAGCTGTATGACTTTATCAGCAATCAGGTCTGTGCTGAACTCAGAGTTTACGATGACCCATTAGTTCCTCAGGAGCTCTCGGCTGCACTATTATAAACTGTTGTAGAAAGGACATTATTTACATTTACACTATTTACTGTAGAGTGTCACCTAAATGAGGATGAGGTTCACTTCTGAGTCTGGTTCCTCTCAAGGTTTCTTCCTCTTATCATCTCAGGGAGTTCTTCTCTTGCTACCGTCACCTCAGGCTTGAGCTATACAAATAAATTGAATTGAATTGTGTGTGGTGTGTGTGTGTGAGAGAGAGGGAGTGAGAGAGAGAGGCTGTTAATGAACAGTGTTTGTGTGTGTGTGTGTGTGTGTGTAGGCTGTGGTGTTAATGGGCGTGATTCTGCAGTGTGCTAATCTCTATGGTTACGTTCGGTGCAAAGTTGGAACCAGCAGCAATCTAAAGAACCTGGCTACAAACTACCTGGGAAATCAGCTCCTCAGACAGGTGTGTGTCCGTGTGCACGTGTGCGTCCGTGTGCACGTGTGCGTCCGTGCGCACGCGTGCGTCCGTCCGTGCGCACACGTGAGCACGTGTGTGTCCGTGGGCACACGTGAGTCTCGGTGTGTGTGTCTCTGTCTCTGTGTGTGTGTGTCTCTCTGTCTCTGTGTGTGTGTGTCTCTCTGTCTCTGTGTGTGTGTCTCTCTGTCTCTGTGTGTGTGTCTCTCTGTCTCTGTGTGTTTACAAATTATAGTTATTCTTTTTTTTTTATTAAAAATATATAATGTTTATTTATTCTGCTTATTATTAAATAGAATACTACACTAACACGTGTGTGTGTGTGTGTGTGTGTGTGTTTAAAGGCTGTGAGTAAACAGGACATATCCTGAAACAGCGCTGCAGAATCTCACTGTGTGAAGGATTTACTGGTGTTTACAGAAGGATTTAGTGAAGCTGACGGAACTGTTACTGCACTGTAGTATTACACACACACACACACACACACACACACACACACACACACACTCCCGTCATTACATTATCAATTTTTATCATCAGCTAAGGTTTATTTATTGACTGTAACTTTATTATATGAAGATTCTGTAACGTAATTTATTTTACTTTTTATCACGAGACACAAGTCAGATATTTAGTTTATTCTCTTTATTTAAAATCTGTACAACAAAAAATCTGAAAATAAATTTTAATATACTTCATGTCCTGACTGTTTGACCTCCAGTCGTTGGTTACCTGAAAGTTACAAGAAAGATCATTTTAAAATAATGTTTAAATTTTCTAAGGAAAAGTAAAGTAAATAATATTCAAGGGAAATAGTAAATTTTAGTGAAATATTAAATGAAAATAATAATTTTATTTACATTTTGAAAACTTTAATTGAGTTAGTGTTCAATTCTATTCAGTTTAAGCTCAATTAATTATTTTGATGTTTTATTTATTATAATTAATTTAACATTTATATGAAACAGTCTGTATAATTCTGTACAGTGTTTATATTGATCTTTGGGTAAAGAATATTTCTTTACTAAAATTCTTTATCCCTTAATAATAAAGAAGGGTTTTCTTTCTGTTTCTTGTTTGAGTAAGTTGTGTAAATGTGAATAAAATAATATTCTTTATAAAACTATGACCTTTTCTACACTGATGTAAAGTTTGATATAAAGGTGATATTTTAATCCTCAGCTCGGTTTCTCTCCTGACTTTATCCTCCTTTATTACATTTCTCTACATTTGCAAAGGATGAATTGTGTTCATATGTAGACCTGACAGAGAGAGCTGCAGTAATCCAGTCTTGTGATGACAAGAGACTGAACAAGTACCTGAGCAGCCTGTGTGGAGGAAAATGGCCGAATCCTTCTGATGTTGTGGAGAAGAAACAGACATGAGCGAGTCACATTAGCAGATGTCGCTCCCCTCCATGTTACCTGATATGAGCGTCCTTCCAGGTAGGAAGCGAACCAATCCCAAGCTGATCCACAAATCCCAAGACTCCTGATGGTGGACAAGAGAGTCTCGTGGTTGACCGTATCAAACGCCGCTGAAAGGTCAAGGAGGATAAGGACAGATAACAGTTTGGCTGATGTAGCAGCATGTAGTTTCTCAGAGACATCCAAAAGGGCTGTCTCTGTGGAATGAGCTGCTTTAAAGCCAGACTGTTGGGGTCTTGGAGGTTGTTCTGTGAGAGATAGACAGACAGTTGATTATAGACAATGTGTTCAAGAATTTTTGAAAGAAACAAGAGAAGTGACACCGGTCTGTAGTTACTGATGTCTGATGGATCCAGAGCAGGTTTCTTTAGGATGGGAATAACCCTTGTTCTCTTGAAAGTAGTTGGTACCTGACCAGATGCTATGGATCTATTGACGATAGTGGTGATAAAGTGCAGAAGGGGCAAAGTCTTCTGCAGTCAGGGAGGAGGAAGAAGGTGAAGCCGGGAGGTTGAGGAGAGAAGAGATGATGTTGTGGAGCTTCCGAGGGTCGTGTGACAAAGCTTCAAGCTTTTCCTTGTAGAAGGAGGTCTTAGCAGAAGTCACATCTGAGGAGAATTTGGCAAGGAGTGTTCGGTAAGAATAAAGATCTGCATCAAGTTGTGATTTCTTCCACTTTCTCTCTGACGATATTAGCTCTCTTCGATTGTTGCGCAGCACATCTGAAAGCCAAGGAGCAGAACAAGAAGTTTTCTTGGTTTTAGTGAACAGAGGGCAGAGAAAGTCCATAGTTGAGGAAAGAGAAGAGAGGAAAGTATCTGTGGCCGAGTCCAAGGGCAGTGAGGAAAAAGACTCGGGATCAGGAAGGGAAGAAAGAGTGCCAGAAGCTACAGAAAAGGGGAGACAGAGTGAAGGTTGTGGCGGGTAAGAGCGAGGGGCTGAGAGGTAGTTTTAGGTAGGGAAGGGAGAGTGATGGTGAATGATACCAGGTGATGATCAGAGACGTGTAGTGGGGTAGCAGTCACGTCTGTAGCTGGGGAAGGACGGGTGAAAACCAGGTCCAGGACATTTCCTCCTTTGTGTGTGGGGATGTAGCTGTTGAGTGTGAGGGTGAATGAGTCGAGAAGAGTCAGGAGGAAAGAAGATTGAAGCTTGTCAGAGGGGAGGTTGAAGTCACCAAGCACCGTCAGAGGGGAGCTATCAGAAGGGAAAGCACTAAGCAGTGTGTCCATTTCTTCCAGGAAGTCTCTTAGGGGACCAGGAGGGCGGTAAACAACAATGATAACAAGGTTGATTGGAGAGGTAACTGAAATGGCATGGAATTCAAAAGAGGAGATGGTTAAATGTGACAAGAGGAGAGGTGTAAAGCACCATTTCTTTGACAGCAATAAACCTGTACCACCACCCCTGCCTGTTTCTCGTGGTGAGTGAGAGAAAGCATAGGCAGAGGATGGAGCAGCTGGTGTAGCAGTGTTCTGTGGGGGATATCCAGGTCTCTGTTAGTGCAAGAAGATCAAAGGAGTAATGGGAAGTTAAAGCAGAGACAAAATCAACTTTCTTTACAGCAGACTGGCAATTCCAGAGCCCACCTACCACCGCTGTGTGTAACTTACACAACAGAGGAGGGTAGATGGGGTTACTGGGATTGTGACCTCTGCTCTGTAGACGAGAGTGTCTGAGACAGTAGGAATTGAGTACAGAGATGGGTTTGAGGCAAATATCTGCAGTCAACCAAGAGTGAGAATTAAGGTATGGTAGAATATATCAAACAGCACTAGACACTTATGTTACAATGTGTTAGAGAGATACTTACAAACAGTGGAGAACCTTCAATTTAAATGAGTAAGCCCTGCCCACAATTCACACCTTAAGGGAGACTGAAACTACTCCTGATTAATCAGCTGAGAGAACAACAAAGACCAACACTATAAAATCAACAATAGTATAGAATATAACCATTCAAATCACACAACTCTAGAACAAAGTGAGTTAAGCAGATAGTATACAAAAGTCAGGAACCTACTTTACCAGAAGACAATATATTCAAATGAAGACGGTTAAAGCACAATAATAACAACAACAATGATAATAAAAAATTTTGCAGACAATGTTGTCCTGTTGGCTTCAGCAAATCAGGACCTTCAGTGTGCACTGGGACGGTTTGCAGCCGAGTGTGAAGCGGCGGGGATGCGAATCAGCACCTCCAAGTCCCAGGCCATGGTTTTCAGCCGGAAAAGGGTGGCTTGCCCCCTTCAGGCTGGTGGAGAGCTCCTGCCTCAAGTGAAAGAGTTTAAGTATCTTGGGGTCTTGTTCACGAGTGAGGGAAGGCTGGAGCGGGAGATCGACAGGAGGATCGGTGTATTTTCTGCAGTGATGCGGTCGATATACCGGTCTGTTGTGGTGAAGAAAGAGCTGAGCTGCAAGGCGAAGCTCTCTATTTACCAGTCGATCTACGTTCCTACCCTCACCTATGGTCATGAGCTTTGGGTCATGACCGAAAGGACAAGATCCCGGATACAGGCGGCCGAAATGAGTTTCCTCCGCAGGGTGGCTGGGCGCTCCCTTAGTATCTCTAAGGGAGCGCCCAGCCACCCTGCGGAGGAAACTCTTAGCTCGGTCACTTGGGAGGAGCTCAGAGTAGAGCCGCTGCTCCTCCACATCAAGAGGAGTCAGCTAAGGTGGCTCAGGCATCTGTTCTGGATGCCTCCTGGACGCCTCCCTGGGGAGGTGTTCTGGGCATGTCCAACCGGGAGGAGGCCCTGGGGAAGACCTAGGACACGCTGGAGGGACTATGTCTCTCGGCTGGCCTGGGAACGCCTCGGTATTCCCCCGGAAGAGCTGGAGGAAGTGTCTGGGGAGAGGGAAGTCTGGGTGTCCCTGCTCAGACTGCTGCCCCCGCGACCCGGCCCCGGATAAGCGGTAGAAGATGGATGGATGAATGAATAATAATAATAATAATAATAATAATAATAATAATAATAATATTATTATTAACAACAACAACAAAACAATAAGAATAACTGTAATAAAAACAATATTATTATTATTAATAATAATAATAATAATAAATGAACTATGCTAAAGCTGTATTTTTAAATATTTCTGTTTTAGGTGAAAAAGTCGACACGTTTTTATCATATCGGAGATTTTTATTTATTTCTTCAAACTCGCCTTCTATTGGATTAAAACCAGGAAGCCGAGTTCCCTGCACTGCGCATGCGCACGCCTCAGCTTCCGCGCATGCGTACCAGAGAGGGCGAAAGAGGTTGTTTTGGAAGAATTGACGCTAAATTAATAAAATTTTGTCCGTTTGTTCGTCATGATTCCGACTGAGGACGCGTCCGCTAGGAAGAGGGAGATAGAGGACAAGCTGAAGCAGGTGGGCTTACAGAAAGACCGGGACATGAGTTTATACGGATTTATATCTATATATAAAGGGGTTTATTTATACACACATACATATAAACATACACACACACACACACACATACACATATAAACATACACACATACACATATAAACATACACACACACACACATATACATATAAACATACACACACATACACATACACACACACACACACACATACATATACATACACACATACACACACACATATACATATAAACATACACACACATACACACACACACACACACATACATATAAACATACACACACACACATACATATACATATAAACATACACACACACACATACACATACATATAAACATACACACACATATGCATATAAACATACACACACACATACATATAAACATACACACACACACATACACATACATACACACACACATATACATATAAACATACACATACACTACACACATACATACATACACACACATACATACACACACACACACATACACATACACTACACACATACATACACACACACACACACACACACACATACATACACACACACACACATACATATAAACATACACACACACACATACATACATACACACACATATACATACACACACATAAACATACATACATGCACACACATACATACATACACACACAGATATACATACACGTACATATACATACATACATACATACACACACATACATACACACACACACATACATACATATACATACATACACACACACATACATATACATACATACATACATACACACACACATACATATACATACATAGAATAGAATAGAATGGGGCACAGAAGCCTTTATTATCGCCACATACTGTATACATTACAGCACAGTGGAATTCTTTTCTTCACATACCCCAACTAAGGAGGTTGGGGCCAGAGTGCACACACACACACACATACATATGCATACATACATACATACATATACACACACACACTTATGTACATACATACATATACAGACACACATACAAACACACATATACACATATGCACTCATACACACACATATGCACACACACACACACATGAGGCTTGAAAACGACAGAAATAACATTGTCATTTTATTTCTCCAGGAACAGGAGACGCTGTCGTTTATTCGTGAGAATTTGGAAAAGAGTGATCAGCTCACTAAAGGAATGGTAAGTGAATATCCATGTGTGTGTTTTATGTATTGTCTCTAAACCACACCCCTAAACACAAAGGGGTGGGGCTTACTGAACTGATTATCATGTGAGAAGACCTGCCTCCCTGTGCTGATTGGTTAGATGTGATATGTCATGTTTGTGCTTTATTCTTTTTTGTCCTCAGGTGTCGATCCTGTCGTCCTTTGAGAGTCGTCTCATGGCTCTGGAGAACTCCATCATCCCGGTTCACAAGCAGACGGAGAACTTGCAGCGCCTTCAGGAGAACGTGGACAAGACGCTCTTCTGCCTCGACCACGTCATCAGCTACTATCATGTCGCCAAAGATACGGACAAAATCATCAAGGAGGGGTGTGTTTATTTTTGTGTGTTTATTTTAGTGTGTTTTTATATGTCAGTACTTTAGGAACTCAATGTGACTTGTGCAGATTTCCTCCTGAAAGACTGAGGACCCCCTCACGTCATATCAGAAATGACTGGTCTAAAGCAGTGGAGTGGAATTAGTGGCATCACAATCTGTGGTCATACAAAGCTCCACCTCATATCACCTTTAACTGTATGTGTGTGTGTGTGTGTGTATGTGTGTATATATATGTATGTATGTGTGTGTGTGTGTGTATGTGTGTATATGTATGTGTGTGTATATGTGTGTATATGTGTGTGTATGTGTGTGTGTGTGTGTGTGTTTTGTTTCAGACCCACTGGGAGGTTGAATGAGTATCTCGCCTGCATCGCCAAGATCCAGAAAGCTGTGGAATATTTTCAGGACAACAACCCTGACAGTCCTGAACTCAACACTGTGGTACTGCCCCTGTCCTCCTCCATCTCTCCTTCTGTTCCTCACTCCATCTGACCCCACCCCCACTCCACCGCACCTCTATTGATTGTGTTCTAACTTGTGTACATTCATGAACAACACATGGAGGATGAACAGGAAGACCTTTAACGCTGATCCAGTTTCACCTGTGTGTGTTTACAGAAAGTGCGGTTTGAGAAAGGTAAAGAGCAGCTGGAGGCGGAGTTTCGTGCCCTGCTGACCCGCTACAGTAAGGCTGTCCCACCCATTCTGATCTTGGATGCGATTGGTGGGGACGAGGAGCTGGAGGGCGAAGTCACGCTGGAGCATCTTCCCGAAGCCGTGCTGCAGGATGTCATTTGCATCGCTGGGTGGCTGGTGGAGTACGGACGGAACCAGGGTACACTTATGTATACGCAAGAACCCATCTTACACACGCCGTGGACACGAGTTCCAGATTGACTGATAGCACCACGTTGTGTGTGTGTGTGTGTGTGTGTGTGTGTGTGTTCAGACTTCATGAACGTTTATTTCCAGATCCGTTCCAGTCAGCTGGATCGCTCCATTAAAGGTCTGAAGGAACATTTCCGTAAGAACAGCGCCTCCTCTGCGCTGCTTTACTCCCCGGCGGTGCAGACCAAACGCAAGGACACGCCCACCAAAAAGGTTCCTAAGCGACCAGGTAAGTGTGACCTTTCAGCTCGCATGCCTGCTTTGAGCACAAGCTTCATGGGTTTAGGGGTAGTAAGGTGCACTGGGATGAGAGTTAGTACCTGCTGGAGTAAGTGTTGCATCCATGGGTTTCACTCAGGTCCTCTTTTCTTTCTACTGGAACAGGACACTAGGTTCTGTGTTCTACTGGTTCTGTGTCTCATACTAACATCTTCTCCCTTGTCTTCCCCTCGTCCTTTTACCCTTTTGGCCGAAATGACGTCAGTTTACATCCCAGGTAATGTTTCAGCATCGCTAGTGTGCTCTGGTGCTCTCGCATGCTTTAACGACACCATAACAGAACCGCAGAAAACTCTCTCATCAGAACCTCACTGCTTTGTTCCACCAGCAGAACTTTATCATAATCAGAGCAACACGTTTGTGACAGTTATACATCTTACTCACGGATTCGGCTCAGCGGGCAGGTCCAGACGATCACGGCTCTCAAAGTCTAAAGCCTGGGTTTACTGAGCTGGGTTTAAGAAGGTCAGATTTAACAAATCCTGGTGTAACAGAACCTGTGAAGAACATCTATGTTAGAAAAAAACAGGGTGAACGAAACCAGGTTTAATGAAACCAGGTGTAACAAATCCAGCACTAAAATCCAGGTTACATCTGGTTTAATGATCACAGCTGAACAAATCCAGGTTTATTAAAAGCCTGGAATAACAAATGAAGCTTAAGGTGAAGGTTATCTTAGATCTTAGACTTCCTACAGGAAGAGTTAGAAAGAACATCTGGAGCTCAGTCCCTGCTTTATCCTGAGCGATCCAAAGCAGAAGGAGAAGTCTAGGTGAAGAACCAGCTTGAAGCTATTGTCAGACCTCTGTATCAGATCTTTACAGCAGAACCAGACAGGAACGTGAGCTTCCTCAAGCTATTAACA
>NC_083461.1:1373070-1398070 GCF_030014155.1 Tachysurus vachellii
CTCTATCTGTCTGTTCACCTACACCTCTATCTGTCTGTTCACCTACACCTCTATCTGTCTGTTCACCTACACCTCTATCTGTCTGTTCACCTACACCTCTATCTGTCTGTTCACCTACACCTCTATCTGTCTGTTCACCTACACCTCTATCTGTCTGTTCACCTACACCTCTATCTGTCTGTTCACCTACACCTCTATCTGTCTGTTCACCTACACCTCTATCTGTCTGTTCACCTACACCTCTATCTCTTTTTCTCTCCAGCTGAAATGAATCATCAGTTTTATTTTGTTTTTCAATGTTAGTTTAATTGTTCCAATTTCTCTCTTACTCTGTCTCCCTCTCCCCCTCCCTCCCCCTACCTCTCTCCCTCTCTCCCTCCTACCTACCTCCCTCCCTCCCCCCTCCTCCCCTCCCTCCCCCCTCCTCCCCTCCCTCTCTCATTAATCTTTATGATGATGTGACTCTCTCCTGTTGGTGTGTTGTGTGTAACAGAGTCTGCAGTGAGACTGTATGAGGATCATGTAGATAATAATTAGTGCTGAGTTAATGTCCTGAGATCGACTGTGTGTATAGGAGAGGGGGACATGTGGGCTTTTTATATCAGATTTAACTTCTCATCTAATGTGTGTGTGTGTGTGTGTGTGTGTGTGTGTGTGTGTTTCTCAGGGAAGGATGATGTAATGGACGTGGAGATCGACTCGTATATCCACTGCATCAGTGCGTTTGTGAAGCTGGCTCAGAGCGAGTACACTTTACTGACTGAGGTCATTCCTGAACATCACCAGAAGAAAACCTTTGACTCTCTCATACAGGTCTTACACACACACACACACACAGACCTTCTCTACACACACACACACACACATAGACCTTCTCTACACACACACACACACACACACACACACACACAGACCTTCTCTACACACACACACACACACACACACATAGACCTTCTCTACACACACACACACACAGACCTTCTCTACACTTACACACACACAGACCTTCTCTTCACACACACACAGACTTTCTCTACACCCACACACACACACACAGACCTTCTCTACACTTACACACACACACAGACCTTCTCTACACATACAAACACAGACCTTCTCTACACTTACACACACACACAGACCTTCTCTTCACACACACACACACAGACCTTCTCTACACTTACACACACACACACACACAGACCTTCTCTTCACACACACACACAGACCTTCTCTACACTAACACACACACACACACACAGACCTTCTCTACACATACAAACACAGACCTTCTCTAAACTTACACACACACACAGACCTTCTCTACAGACACACACACACACACACACCTTCTCTACACCTGCACACCTTCTCTACACACACACAGACAGATGTATTTCACATATTCCTCTGTGCGTGTGTGTGTGTGTGTGTGTGTAGGAGGCATTAGATAACCTGATGCTGGATGGTGACAACATCGTAACAGCTGCACGCAGAGCCATCATGAGGCACGATTACTCAGCAGTGCTCACCATCTTCCCCATTCTCCGCCACCTCAAACACACCAAACCTGACTTCGACACCACACTTCAGGTGTGTGTGTGTGTGTGTGTGTGTGTGTGTGTGTGTAAAATAAATATGAAATATTTCACTATATTTCAGCGTGTTTACTGTTCTGTTGTGTTATCAGTGTCACTTCCTGTTGCTCTGTGGCACTGTGTGATGTCATTTCCTGTTGTGTGTAGGGGACCGCGGCGAGCACTAAGAACAAGCTGCCGACTCTGATCACCTCCATGGAGACGACAGGAGCCAAAGCTCTAGAGGAGTTCGCCGACAGCATCAAGGTGACTGATGTAGGATGAGGAGGTAGAACTGTGACGTGAGGAAGAGGAACAGTTCACAATAAACAGTCCTTCTGAGTGATGGCTCTGTTGTTGTTGTTGTTGTTGTTGTTGTTGTTGTTGTTGTGTGACACTGTGACATTAATATAACAGTGTAATAAAGTGTAATAACACTGAGATGTTTACTTTCTGTTTGTTCCAGAACGATCCAGATAAAGAGTATAACATGCCTAAAGACGGGACTGTACATGAGCTTACCAGTAATGTACGCTCACTCACACACACACACACACGCACACACACACACACACACACACACGCACACCTTCCCTCCACACACACACACACACCTTCTCTACACTTACTCATCTTCTCTACACACACACACACACACCTTCTTTACACACACACACACACACACACACACACACACACACACACACCACCTCTACACACACGCACACACACACACACACCTTCTCTACACTTACTCATCTTCTCTACACACACACACACACACACACCTTCTTTACACACACACACACACACACACACACACCACCTCTACACACACGCACACACACACACACACCTTCTCTACACTTACTCATCTTCTCTACGCACACACACACACACCTCCTCTACACACACACGCACGCGCACACACACCTTCTTTACACACACACGCTCGCGCACACACATCTTCTCTCTACACTCACACACACCTTCTCTACACACACACGCGCACACACCTTCTCTACACACACACACGCACACACACCTTCTCTACACACACACACACACACACCTCCTCTACACACACACACACCTTCTCTACACACACACACCTTCTCTACACACACCTTCTCCACACACACCTTCTCCACACACACCTTCTCTACACACACCTTCTCTACACACACACGCACACACACACACACGCACACACACCTTCTCTACACACACACACGCACACACCTTCTCTACACACACACGCACACACACCTTCTCTACACACACACACACACACCTCTACACACACACACACCTCCTCTACACACACACGCGCACACACATCTTCTCTACACACACACACACCTTCTCTACACACACACGCACACACACACCTTCTCTACACACACACGCACACACACCTTCTCTACACACACACGCACACACACCTTCTCTACACACACACGCACACACACCTTCTCTACACACACGCACACACACCTTCTCTACACACACACACGCACACACACCTCTACACACACACACACGCACACACACCTTCTCTACACACACACAGGCACACACATCTTCTCTACACGCACACAAACCTTCTCTACACACACACGCACACACCTTCTCTACACACACGCACACACACCTTCTCTACACACACACACACCACACACAACTTCTCTACACACACACACACGCACACACACCTTCTCTACACACACACACACACGCACACACACCTTCTCTACACACACACACACACGCACACAAACCTTCTCTACACACACACGCACACACCTTCTCTACACACACGCACACACACCTTCTCTACACACACACACACACCTTCTCTACACACACACACACCACACACACCTTCTCTACACACACACACACGCACACACACCTTCTCTACACTTACTCATCTTCTCTACACACACACACACACACCTTCTCTACAGTCTCACACCTTCTCTATATTTACACACACTCTCTCTCTCTCTCTTTAGGCCATTCTCTTCCTGCAGCAGTTGTTAGATTTCCAGGAGACGGCTGGAGCGATGTTGGCCTCTCAGGGTAAAAACACACACAACATTTGATTTTTTTTTACATCCTTCAGTCTGAGAGAGTTAGCATGGATGTCCCATGGCTTGGTTCCTTTTCCTCCTCTCTTTCCTCATTGAACGAATGATCTTCTCCTCCTTTTCCTCTCATCCTGCACTACTCTTTCCACACGTCTCATCTTTTACCTCAGCATGTTTTTCCCACCGCATGTCCACCTCATTAACACACACCTGAGCACATGCTACGCATCTTACGTGAAGATGTCTGTCATATGGTGCGTGTTGTATAAACTAGATATTAAAAATATTTTTCATTTACAAATCAGCTTTGTGTGTGTAATCTAGGTGCTAATCGAGCACAGCTAGCATGCTAATGAGTCCATAAAATACTGTTTAAATGTAAATATATGTTACAGAAGTAAAGATTTCTTTAAGTAAAGTTATTTTATCTGGTACATGAACTTGGAGGCCACAAGAGAGCGAGAGAGAGAGAGTCTGTAGAGAACGGGTGTATGTGTGTCTGTGTGAAAGCATAGAGAAGGTGTGTGTGTGTGTAGCAAAGGTCTGTGTGTTTGAATGTGTGTGTAAAAGCGTAGAGATCTGTGTGTGTAAAGAAGGTCTGTGTGTGTAGAGAAGATGAGTAAGTGTAGAGAAGGGGTGTGTGTGTGTGTGTGTAGAGGTGTGTGTGTGTGTGTGTGTGTAAGTGTAGAGAAGGTGTGTGTGTCTAGAGAAGGGGTGTGTGTGTTTGTGTCTAGAGAAGAAGGGGTGTGTGAGTGTTTAAGTGTATAGGGTGTGTGTGTGTGTAGAGAAGGTGTGTGTGTATGTATATAAGTGTGGAGAAGGGGTGTGTGTGTGTGTGTAGAGAAGGTGTGTGTGTCTAGAGAAGGGGTGTGTGTGTTTGTGTCTAGAGGTGTGTGTGTATAAGTGTAGAGGGGCTTTGTGTGTGTTTGTGTGTAGAGAAGGTGTGTGTGTATAAGTGTAGAGAAGGGGTGTGTGTGTATAGAAGGTGTGTGTGTAGAGAAGGTGTGTGTGTATAAGTGTAGAGAAGGGGTGTGTGTATAGAAGATGTGTGTGTATAGAAGGTGTGTGTGTGTAGAGAAGGTGTGTGTGTATAAGTGTAGAGAAGGGGTGTGTGTGTATAGATGATGTGTGTGTATAGAAGGTGTGTGTGTGTAGAGAAGGTCTGTGTGTGTTAATCTCTCTTCATCCTCCTTCAGCTAATCCCTAATTAAATCCCAGGTTATTAACTATTTTAAATCCAAAAGGTGTTAATTAAAGCTGTTAGTTTTGTAGCCTGTCTCATGTCCTGCATCCCACAATCCTCTGCTCTTGTGCTGATTATTCTCACGCTACACTAACAAGACTTTTCTAACTTCCTGCACTTTGCTTCTCTCTCTCTCTCTCTCTCTCTCTCTCTCTCTCTCTTCTCTATGCTTCTCTTTTCCTGCTTCGTCTCTGCTCTGTAGTCCTCGGGGACACTTACAATATTCCTTTAGACCCCCGAGGTAAGAACTCCAGCAGGACAGCGCTGCTTTCTGTCTCTTCTTCTGTCTCTCTTTAATCTGTCAGTTTATTAACAGCTTTATGGGTCTCTAAAGATCTTCATGGTTCTTTCAGTGGTGTCTCTGTGTGATTAGTAGTGTAGAGTGTGTGTAGGTCATTATGTGGGATCTTCTGACCATGTGGTGTTAACACATTATAGCTGAACCTTCAGGAACAATACTGTAAGGTGTCTAATGTAGGGATCAGTTCAGTTCTACTGACAATACAGAACAGATAAACAGCTCCAGAACTGTGTGTGTGTGTGTGTGTGTGTGTGTGTGTGTGTGTGTGTGTGTGTGTGTGATGTGAAAGCTGAATAGTTCCTTTATTTTTCAGAAACAAGCTCATCAGCCAGCAGCTACAGCTCTGAGTTCAGCCGCAGACTCCTCAGCACCTACATCTGTGAGACACATACACACACACACAGTGGTGTGAAAAAATGTTGGCCCCTTCATGATTTTTTTATTTTTTTACACATGACGTTTTTAAACAAAGGTTTTTATTATTAAGAGAATACTAAACCCAAACCCACATGACCCTGTGTGAAAAAGTATTTGCCCCCTAAACCTAATAACTGGTTGGTCCTCCCTTAGCAGCAAGAACTGCATTCGAGTGTTAGTGATAACTTACAGTGAGTCTGTTACAGCTGAGTCTTGGGGGAATTTTGGTCCACTCGTCTTTACAGAATTGTTGTAATTCAGCCACATTGGAGGGTTTTTTCGAGCATGAACCTCCTTTTTAAGGTCCTGCCACAGCGTCTCAATATGATGCAGGTCAGGACTTTGACTCGGCCGCTCCAAAGTCTTCATTTTGTTCTTCAGCCATTCAGAGGTGGACTTGGTGTGTTTTGGATCATTGTCCTGCTACAGAACACAAGTTCACTTCAGCTTGAGGTCACAAACAGAAGGTCACACTTTGTCCTTCAGGATTTTTTGGTAAACAGCAGAATTCATGGTTCTGTTTATCACAGCAAGTCTTCCAGGTCCTGAAGCAGTAAAACAGCCCCAGACCATCACACTACCACCACCATGTTTTACTGTTGGTGTGATGTTCTGTTTCTGACATGCAGTGTTACTTTTACACCAGATGTAACGGGACACACACCTTCCAAAATGTTCAGCTTTTGTCTCATCAGTCCACAGAGTATTTTCCCAAAAGTCTTGTGGATCATCAAGATGTTTTCTGGCAAATCTGAGACGAGCCTTTATGGGTTTTTTTGCTCAGCAGCGATTGTTATTTTGGAACTCTGCCATACAGCCCATTTATACCCAGTCTCTTTATTATGGTGGTGTCATGAACACTGACCTTAAAGGTGGGGTCTCCGTTGTTTGAAAGCCAATGTTGACATTTGAAATCACCAAAACAAACACGCCCCTAACCCAAATAGGTCCCACCCCTGTATTGATAGCTCCGCCCACACATACATACGTAACCCAGGCAACTGATGGAAAGAAATGTGTCTTTATCATAGCTGAAGTGAAGAACAATACGATTGTAGATAAACAAACAAGTAAAAATGACACACAAGCATAATCATGTAAAGGACAAAGACATATATTAGTTCTGTGTAACAAAACAAAACCAACGTTACTCACCTATCGAGAAGGAAAAAAGCGCCTCGGCGTCTTAAGTAAAGTTGGTCACATATTCACAGATTGGAGTTTCCCGAGTCAATAACTCCTGAGCTAAACACTGTTACTACACAAAACACGGTTGTAGCTGCGTCTCTACATTACTACGATAGAAAAGAGGTGTTATTTGTGTAGTAACAGCGTTTAGCTCAGGAGTTATTGACTCAGGAAACTCCAATCTGTGAATATGTGACCAACTTCCTGCTCCTTCAGTTCTCTCCAGCGCTGGAAAGCTGATCCTATATTAACACGTCCTACTTCTTACCTTATCGTAAGTCTTTCTTCTCTTTCTTTCTTTGTTTTTATCCTCCATGTCAATGTTAAAACTGCTTTCTGCTAATGTCACACATGCGCACTGAACACTCTCTCCACCCATATTGACAAGACACGCCCCTTTCTGCTCACTGGCTACACGTTTGTTTTGATTTTTGTGTAGTTTGTCGTCCCGACTCAGTTTTCTGAAGCATTTCTCAAACATCAGAGACCTCACCTTTAACTGAGGCAAGTGAGGCCTGCAGTTCTGTGGAGGTTGTTGTGGGGTCTTTGGTGACATCTTGGATGAGTCGTTGCTGCCCTTGGGGTAATTTTGGTCGGCCGGCGACTCCTGGGAAGGTTCACCACTGTTTCATGTTTCAACATTTGAGAAATGGAGAATGTCTTTGGATCTCAGCATGATGTGTAGATTTTGAGGATCTTTTGGTCTCCTTCACTTTGTCTCTCAGGTCTTATTTAAGTGATGTATTGATAGTGAGCTGGTGTGGCAGTAATCAGGCCTGGGTGTGGCTAGAGACATTATACTCAGGTGTGATAAACCACAGTTATGTAAGTTTTAACAGGGGGCAAATACTTTTTCACACAGGGTCATGTGGGTTTGGATTTAGTTTTCCCTTAATAATAAACAACTTCATTTAAAAACTGCATGTTGTGTTTAATTGTACAGTCACTCACACAATCTCTCTCTTTAAACATGGAATACTTTTAGTTTTTTATAGCTTTGATTTGTGTAAAAGTTGTAGTGTTAACTCTGTGTGTGTGTGTGTGTGTGTGTGTGTGTGTGTGTGTGTGTTAGGTAAAGTGCTAGGAAACCTGCAGCTGAATCTTCTGAGTAAATCCAAGGTGTATGAGGATCAGGCTCTGAGCGCCATTTTCCTCCACAACAATTACAACTACATCCTCAAATCTCTGGAGAAGTCAGTGTTCACTAACAATTACATTACAGCACTCAGAACTGACCAGTCACATTACAGCTGTGTGTGTGTGTGTGTGTGTGTGTAGGTCAGAGCTGATCCAGTTGGTGGCTGTGACACAGAAGAAGGCAGAAAGTTCCTACAGAGAATTGATCCAACAGCAGATTCAGACATATCAGAGAAGGTAACACACACACACACACACACACACACACACACACACACACACACGCACACTCCTGATGTTCTTAGTGGAGTTATAACTGTGTGTCATATCTTATGCCCTTTTACCCATCGGTGTGTGTAAAGTTGGGTGAAGGTGACAGACCACCTCACTGACAGGAACATGCCAGCACTACTACCTGGAGTCAAGGTAGAACCACACACACACACACACACTCACACACACACACACACACACATTCACACACACACACACTCACACAGACATACACACACACACAGACACACACACAAATCAATCACACACACACAATCACACACACACTCACCCACACACACATACAGTACATACACACACACTCACTCACTCTCACTCACTCACACACACACACACTCACACACACATGCACACACAGACACACACAGTTTTATATGACCTTATGGATTGTGAGTCACTGTTACAGTGAGAGATCTGCTGTGTGTTTTGTATAAAATGCAGTTGTTTTACTTTCCAGTTAAAAGACAAAGAGCGTCAGGCGATCAAAGATAAATTCAAGGTAAGAGCAGATATTGTGTGTGTGTCTGTGTGTGTGTCTGTGTGTGAGTTGTTTGTGTGTCTGTGTGTGATTTGTGTCTGTGTGTGATTTGTGTCTGTGTGTGAGTTGTGTGTGAGTTGTGTGTGTGTGTGAGGTGTGTGAGGTTTGTGTGTGTGTGTGAGGTTTGTGTGTGTGTGTGAGTTGTGTGTGTGTGTGTGAGTTGTGTGTGTGTGTGTGAGTTGTGTGTGAGTTGTGTGTGTGTGTGTGTGTGAGTTGTGTGTGTGTGAGAGTTGTGTGTGTGTGAGAGTTGTGTGTGTGTGAGAGTTGTGTGTGTGTGTGAGTTGTGTGTGTGTGTTGTGTGTGTGTGTGAGTTGTGTGTGTGTGAGATGTGAGTTGTGTGTGAGTTTTGTGTGTGTGTGATTTGTGTGTCTGTGTGTGATTGTGTGTGTGTGATTTGTGTGTGTGATTCATTTGTGTGTCTGTGTGTGATTTGTGTATGTGTGATTGTGTGTGTGTGTGTGTAGGGTTTTAATGACGGTCTGGAGGAGCTGTGTAAGATACAGAAGGTGTGGGCGATTCCTGATAAAGAGCAGCGTGATGCTATTAGACACGCCCAGAAAAAGCTCATCTCTGATGCCTACAGTTTCTTCCTACGCAGGTAACACACACCTGTCTGTCACTGCCCCCCTCACCCACCACTGTGCTTCACTTCTCTCTGTTTCTTACTTTATTTTTTCTCTCTGTCTGTTTCAGTGTTTCTTGTTCTGTTATTTTCTGTCTCTTTGTCCATCTTAGTCTGTAGGTATATGATGTGTGTGTGTGTGTGTGTGTGTGTGTGTGTGTTGCAGGTGTGCAAACATTTCATTCACAAAGAACCCAGAGAAGTACTACAAATACACACCAGAGGACGTGGAGGACATGATCGACAAGCTGTTTGACACCTCCGCCTAAACCCCACCCACTACACGCCCACCTGTTGTAGCCAAACCCCCACTTCCTGTTTCCTGCTGCACTACAATGCGTCCTGTTTCTGAATTAAATCTGTAAATACGCACAGTTTGATGTTGAATAAAGAATTTCACTGTACATCTATCATCTGCCTCCCAGGCTGAGTGGTGTAATAACCCTGATGTCAGCAGGGGGCAGCGTCGCTCTGTCACACAGCTGTGTGTCTAATTTATAATGTTAATGGTTGTAATATAAAATTCATCCTAATTAATTGATTATATCCCGTTAACGCTCGGGTACAGACTAAATGTTTAAATAACTAAATTAACTTTAACTGCTATCTAACAGCATTAGAGTGAAAAAATATCCTAGTGACTTCATATGAATGTGAAATCCCATGAAACTGCAGGTTTGGTCATTAACGCTGTTCCACACAGTGCAGTGATTCGCTCTCTCTCATTAATCTTCTACCACTTATCTGAACTACCTCGGGTCACGGGGAGCCTGTGCCTCAGGCGTCTCAGGTGTCATCGGGCATCAAGGCAGGATACACCCTGCACGGAGTGCCAACCCATCACAGGGCACACACACACACTCTCTCATTCACTCACACACTACAGACAATTTTCCAGAGATGCCAATCAACCTACCATGCATGTCTTTGGACCGGAGGAGGAAACCGGAGTACCCGGAGGAAACTCCTGAGGCACGGGGAGAACATGCAAACTCCACACACACAAGGCGGAGGCGCGAATCGAACCCCCAACCCTGGAGGTGTGAGGTGAACGTACTAACCACTAATGAAAATGTAATGAATTTTGTGTTTTAATTTCATTTTACTGTTTACAGTTTTTCTCATTACAGAGAGAAAAATCTAAATTAAAGATTATTCCCACAAATTATTTTTAATATTAATACTGAGGAAGTCTGAATGTGACGTTTCAGTAGGAACTGTTTATTAGGTCAGTTGTGGAACTTTTTAGATTTATTTTATACATACAGTCTACAGTACACACACATACACACACACACACTCATGTCTGGAAAAACTGTCTGGAAATGAAACTTTTCCAAAAACTTTTAATATTCAGATCGAAATTTTGATGTCAAAATAATGTTAATACATGGAGAAAAAAACTCTCCCAAATAAAAAGACTAGTTTTTAAAAATCTGCAGTAAATCTGTTTGTTCTTTCTGTTTTAATTTCCTCTAGAAAGGTTGTAAAGATAAAGAACAGCAGAGATCCAGAGGTTTCTGTTCAATTACGTGTGTGTGTGTAATCAAACTGCATTCATAATCCTGTGTGTGTGTTTGTGTGTGTGTGTTTGTGAGAGTGTGTGTGTGTTGTTTAAACAGCTGTGTTATAGACATCAAGGTCACTGTAGCTGATCTGTACCCCCCCCCCCCTACACACAGATGTTTAACACAACTGAATTAACAATTAACACTGAAGCTGTCTGTCGCTCGCAGTTGCGTCTGTAACCAGCAGGCGGCAGCACAGAGCTGAGAACAGAGTGAGATCTTCTGGACCTCATTAATGTAGACTGTGCTACACGTCCAGAGTGAGACGTTTCACATGAAGTAGAAATATAAGTGTAGAAATATTTCACTCAGAGGATGAAAATGTTTTCTGTAAATGCTGAGAAGAACTTTTAGTTTATAATTCACTTTATTTGTTTAGCACTTTGTTTACCACAATTCACATTCTCAAAGCAGCTTTACAGAAGTATAGAGACAGAATAAAAAAAATTAAGCCAGAGGCGACGGTGGTGAGGAAAAACTCAGAGATGCTATGAGGAAGAAACACTGAGGATAGAGGACTTTACTGACACACACACACACACACACACACACACACACACACACACACACATTCTGTGAAAATACATTATAGTACGAACACCCAGGAGAGTAATTAGTGGTAATCTAGAGAAGATGCAGGTCCATGAGGACATCCTGGAGGGCTGGAGGAGATGAGGGTACGTTTACTTTTGCACAGTCACTTCCTCCATTCCTCTGTTTTGGATTCTTCCATATTAGGCCATGAAATTAAGTGTGTTTTTCTCCGGGGGAAAATGAAGGGAATTCCTGAGCGAGTTGCACTAGCAGAGATTCTGAAACAAGCCGATCACACGTTACTGCTCTTCAGAAACACACTGAGGAATGTGTGGTATTTACTAAAACCCCAACCAGCTTCCAGTTATCATCCAGCTTTGCTAAAAAGTTTGCCCATGTTTCCACTGAGCTCACAGTTCTTCATCTGCATGCTGGAGGAATCAGAGTGTGACTTAACAAGACTGAGATGAAGCCTGAGGGTGCAGATGGTGAAGGTTTCATGTTTATCAGACCAGGATGATGCTGTAAGAAGGTGAGGACTGAAGTCAGTATCCTCCTGTTTTTAGTGTCTCTCTTGTCCTTCAAGTGTCAGGTATAACACCAAGTCATGACCTGCTGTTTGTCTTCATCAAAGCTACAGTACGTGTTTTTCATGATCTTCTTCTAAAAAGTCCAAGGAGTCCATCTCACCACCGGGAAGAAGACACAATGAAAAACTTTAGCTTAGTACAGAAACATTTTACATGATTCATAAACAATCCTGATGACCAAGACCAAGGTTCCTCCTTCCTGCCCTTCTAGCACTTTAAGGGGTTCCTTGTAAGAAGCCAGGATGTGGAGGATTGAGCAACTTCACAGATATATGTTTTAGGAGAAAACCCCTCAGCAGTGACCTTTTCACCAGGAGGCTGAAGCTCTGGATGCAAAGACCACAGCAGTTTATTCTGAGAGCCCAGGATCTCCATCACTGACGGATGGAGTCTATATTTAATAAGAGGTTGACTAATGCTGCTTAAAGCCAGTTTCACGTGATCTCTCCATAGAACTTAGGAGTTATTAGAACTTCATCTCATGATGGCTACCAGTGACAACTCCAGAAACACCAACTGGTTGTTGGTGACACCAGAAATATGACACTGTGGATGATTTTTATTTCCAAAATGAGAGAAACCAGGGGGGTCACGGTGGCTTAGTGGTTAGCACATTCGCCTCACACCTCCAGGGTTGGGGGTTCGAATTCCCGCCTCCACCTTGTGTGTGTGGAGTTTGCATGTTCTCCCCGTGCCTTGGGGGTTTCCTCCGGGTACTCCGGTTTCCTCCCCCCGGTCCAAAGACATGCATGGTAGGTTGATTGGCATCTCTGGAAAAATTGTCCCTAGTGTGTGATTGCGTGAGTGAATGAGAGTGTGTGTGTGTGTGTGTGTGTGTGCCCTGTGATGGGTTGGCACTCCGTCCAGGGTGTATCCTGCCTTGATGCCTGATGATGCCTGAGATAGGAACAGGCTCCCCGTGACCCGAGGTAGTTCGGATAAGCGGTAGAAGATGATGAAGAGAAACCAGGCAGATTGTTGACATTTTGTTGTGTGCGTCAGGTGATGATTAATTCATGATTTATATTCATGCTCTCGTTTCCATGGTAACAGCTCATTGGTGTACAGCTCGTGTGTAACAGCTGATTTATACGGAGATGATGACGTATGGATGGAGTCTCCAGTGCGAGTGCTCTGTAACAGTCAGAGATAAAACATGACTCTTTATAGCTGCTATAACGTACATGAGAACATGATGGTGTTGTGTGTCATTAACACAGATGTGGTTGTTCACTAGTTAATGTGTTGGACTTCTGATCAGAAAGGTTGGAAATGCAGATGCCAGGTCCACCAATTCTCCACTGCAGGGCCCTTGAGTAAGGCCCTTAACCTTTAATGGATCAGATAGATAAAATGAAATAAACTACAAGTTGCTCTGGATAAGACCTAAATGTGATGAACTCCATGTTCACATCCCTAATGCAAACATTACACAAAGTAATAACAAGCACAAAATGCACACACACACCACAACACACACACCACAATACACCACAACACACACTCCACACCGCACCGCACCACAACACACCACCACACACACACAGCACAACACAACACACCACACACAACACACACCACACCCACTTCCAGTAGCAGCCATGTTTATTTGTTTATCTTGAGTGTGACGTCACTTGTCTGTAATATGATCCTATTGTGATAAAGCAGATGTAAAGTGCAGTATGTGGAACAGACTAATGTTCTTATTGGAGTTAATTACAGGAGTTTACACACTGAGAGAGAAGACAAGAGAAGAACAGGAGAAAGGAGCAGCTCAATGCTGAGGGACAAACAGGGCAGGAGCTTCGTCCTGGATCCCCTCTGTCCTCAAACCGCTTCCCTTATAAGGACAAAAGAATGCTCATACGTCACCTGGGAAGCGCGAGGGTACAGAAGGGGTGTGGCCAAGTTGGTTCACACCAATCAAACGAACGGATAAGAGTGTAGTCCGTCTCTGATTGGCTGTGAAGCTGCGGTAGCGGTGAGCTAGGGCTCGTGTTTCAAATGATTCAGTGCTCCCTACAGCAGAGACCAGTGATTCACTTCAGTAATGTGATTCACTTCAGTAAAGTGATTCACTTCAGTAATGTGATTCACTTCAGTAAAGTGATTCATTTCAGTAAAGTGATTCACTTCAGTAATGTGATTCACTTCAGTAAAGTGATTCACTTCAGTAATGTGATTCACTTCAGTAAAGTGATTCACTTCAGTAATGTGATTCACTTCAGTAAAGTGATTCATTTCAGTAAAGTGATTCACTTTAGTAATGTGATTCAGTTCAGTAAAGTGATTCACTTCAGAAAGAATCACTGTCTCAAAATCTAAAACTCATTCATATTTACATTTATAAATAAAAAAACTCTACAAAACTAAGCTAATAAATAAATAATAAAATAAAAAATATTTAAACTAGAACTTTATTTGAATCATTTATTTGTGTTTATGACATATATATAAAAAACTTTTACTTAAATTATTATTATAAATAATAGTTTTTCTTTTCTAAATAAAATGTACAATTATATACAGCACCAGTAAACATTTTAAATGTCGTCTAAAAAATTCACACTAAAACCTTTAGGATATTTACGTTATATAATACATGTTTTATTATATATCTAAAATATAAAATAGATTTACATTTCGTTTACAGTAAGAAATAATAAAATGTTGTATAATGACAAAACACTTTAGTGAAAACAACAAAAACAACAAAATAATTATAAATCCTAAATATTTATGGAAATGTTAGTGAAACATAGAATAATTGTGAATATTTTAAATATAGCTGTTAAATAAAAAAAAATATATATATATATTTTCATTTATAACTTAAAATTATATTTTATAAAAATAAAATATAAAATATTGTTCCTGTGAGAAAAGGTTTATTCAGGTAGAAAGTGTGCAGATGAAGTCAGATGTGATACAAAATGGTGGCGGTGTGAAGTGCACTAGATAGTGAACAGGGTTGGAATTGTGAGCAGGAGGAGGAGGAGCTAAGTGTGTATGTGTGTGTGTGTGTGTGTGTGTGCGTGTGAGAGAGAGAGAGAGAGAGAGAAAGAGAGATCCAACACCCTAAACTTCTAGGAACAAAAGTAAAGTAAAGGCAGCAGCAGCAGCAGCAGCAGTTTTCCGCCTGATCAGGAGCATCATCTCACCATGCCGGTGTTCCACACTAAGACCATAGAGAGCATCCTGGAGCCTGTGGCCCAGCAGATCTCTCACCTGGTCATCATGCATGAGGAGGGCGAAGTGGACGGGAAGGCGATCCCGGATCTGTGCGCTCCTGTGGCGGCGGTGCAGGCAGCAGTCAGTAACCTGGTCCGGGTCAGTGAGCCTTTACTCTGTAATGTCACTAACGGTATACAACAGTCATGTTAAAGCTCCTGTAGGCAGGTTTATGTCTGTAGTCTGTCTGTAGTCACACTTTTCTGTCTGTCTTTGGTTTGAGTTTTTTTTCCACTTGAGCCTTTGATCTTTTGCTTGTGTGTGTGTGTGTGTGTGTGTGTGTGTGTGTGTGTGTGTGTGTGTGTGAGAGAGAGAGTTTCCTCTGTTTTTCCTCCAACCTCCCAAAATATAACAATTTGTAGAACAGATAAGATAAATTGCACCAAGGTGAGTGTGAGTGAGTGAGTGAGTGTGTGTGTGTGTGTGTGTGTGTGTGTGTGTGTGTGTGCGATCGAGTGTGTGTGTGTGTGTGTGTGTGTGTGTGAGAGAGAGAGAGTTTCCTCTGTTTTTCCTCCAACCTCCCAAAATATAACAATTTGTAGAACAGATAAGATAAATTGCACCAAGGTGAGTGTGAGTGTGTGTGTGTGTGTGTGTGTGTGTGTGTGCGATCGAGTGTGTGTGTGTGTGTGTGTGTGAGAGAGAGAGAGTTTCCTCTGTTTTTCCTCCAACCTCCCAAAATATAACAATTGGTAGAACAGATGAGATAAATTGCACCAAGGTGAGTGTGTGTGTGAGTGTGTGAGTGAGTGTGAGTATCTGAGTATGTGAGAGTGTGTGTATGTTTGTGGGTATGGTGTGTGTGAGTGTGTATGGTGTGTGTGTGGTGTATGTATTGTGTGTGTGTGTGTGAGACCGTGTGTGTGTGTGTATGGTGTATGTATGGTGTGTGTGTGAGGTAACCAGTAATTCACATTACATACAGTAAATGTATAATAATGTACAACTCATAAGAATCAGGAACAGAAATATGAAAGAAACTAAAAATGTTTATTGTAGAGCGACAGGACAGAAGCTCACAGTGTAGACACAGTGTGTTGTGAGTGTTGTGTACATCAGGTGGAGGTTTAGTCACAGTATAGACGTCAGTATTCTGTGCAGCGACGATGTCAGTAGCGGTGATGTCAGTAGTCGGGTCGGTGTCACTGCTGCAGGAGTGTTGATGGACTGGGTAAAGGGGGGACAATGCATTGTGTAGATAAGCAACTGGACTCTTGCTGATCTGATCAGACACACACACACACACACACACATACACACTCATAAACACTTCTTTCATATTATGAGGACATGGTAGCCTAGTGGTTAAGGTGTTGGGCTACCAATCGGAAGGTTGTGAGTTTGATTCCTACGTCCACCAAGCTGCCACTGCTGGGCCCCTGAGCAAGGCCCTTAACCCTCAATTGCTCAGTTGTATAAAAATGAGATAATGTAAGTCGCTCTGGATATAAGGGCGTCTGCTAAATGCTGTAAATGTAAATGTACACGTAACACACACACACACACACATACACACACATACAGTTTACACACACACCCCCCGTCTCTGTGACTCAGAGCTGATTTTACGACACAGAAATCCTTCTTCACTAAAACATACCAAATGATGAGTGAGTCATGATGTGGGGATCAGATCAAATCTCACACAGTGCACTACAGAGGGGACGAGTCAGTCATCTCTACTCCACAAAGGACACTACAGTACAGTGTGTGTGTGTGTGATATGAAATCTCTGCTGTAACACTGCAGAAGTGATGTGTGTCTTTAGTGTCTTTAGTGTCTTTAGTGTCTTTAGTGTCTTTAACAACAGGGTGAATGACACTGCACTATTCCTGTCTCATTGTGTTCATCAGCAGACAGCTGTTCACCATGTGCCACACACACACATACACACGTCTATGTCCATGCAGGGGGTTTAAATCGTCTGTGTGTGTGTGTGTGTGTGTGTGTGTGTGTGTGTGTGCTCTTCTGCGCTGCTCAGGTTCAATTTAGATTCAGATTAGTGATGTAGGATGTGTGGTATTGTGGTTTAAAGTGTGTTTTCTTTCTCTGTGCTCAGTGTACACACCTATCTGCACACTTCCTCCGAGCTCTGTGTGTGTGTGTGTGTGTGTGTGTGTATTTCTCAACATGTCTGAACAGAAGAAGAACTCAGCCAGTGTGGTTACTGTGTTTGGGACATGTCCCTGCTGGACGTGTCCCTGCTGGACGTGTCCCTGCTCTTGTGGCTTGTGGTTTCTCTCTTCGGGACGATCCGAGTGATCACATGTTTCCGACTGATGCTTCTGAAAGTGTTTCCTGTTTCTTAGGAAACAGCGACAGAAAGACAGATGAGACGTGTGTCCTCTGTTCTGTCATCAGTTCTGTCTCTATTATAGTCACAGTGCTTCTCACACACACACACACACACACACACACACACATTCACACGCACATTCACATGCACACATTCACACACACATATGCATGTGCGCACACACACACAATCTCTCTCTCTCACACACACATACACACACAATCTCTCTCACACAAATGCATGCACGCACACACACACACACAATCTCCCTCACACACTCACACACGCACACACACACAGAGAACTAGTAGAGTTTTAGAGTTTATACTATAGCTAGTGGACCTGGTTAGTGTACATAACTAGTATGCAGGTTTAGTGTGCATGGCTGTTGTGCAATATTTGTGGAATTGGTAGGGCTAGTGTGTTAGGGCTAGTGTGTTAAGGGCTAGTGTGTTAGGGCTAGTGTGTTAGGGCTAGTGTGTTAGGGCTAGTGTGTTAGGGCTAGTGTGTTAGGGCTAGTGTGTTAGGGCTAGTGTGTTAGGGCTAGTGTGTTAGGGCTAGTGTGTTAAGGGTACTGTGTTAGGGCTAGTGTGTTAGGGCTAGTGTGTTAGGGCTAGTGTGTTAGGGCTAGTGTGTTAGGGCTAGTGTGTTAAGGGTACTGTGTTAAGGGTACTGTGTTAAGGGTACTGTGTTGGGGCTAGTGTGTTAGGGCTAGTGTGTTAGGGCTAGTGTGTTAAGGCTAGTGGGACTGTTCAAGGCTTTGATTCAGTGCTGAAGATTCTCTGATGTTTAAGTGCTATATTTTCCATGGATCATCAGCCCAGTGACTCACTGATGAATCACACACACACACACACGCACGCGCACACACACACACACAAACATACACGTACACACACACACACACACACACACACACACACACACGCACACACACACAAACATACACGTACGCACACATAAACATACGCGCACACACACACACACACAAACATACGCGTACACACACACAAACATATGCACACACACACAAACATACACGTACACACACACACATGCACGCGCACACACACACAAACATACACGTACACACACACACACACACACAAACATACACGTACACACACACAAACATACGCGCACACACACACACACAAACATACGCGTACACACACAAACATATGCACACACACACAGATAACTTGAGGAGATGTGGTGTTTGCTCTTCCTCGGTTTCTGAGTGTTTCAGATTCAGCATGTTGTCACCGTTGTGGTTTCTGCACTTCATGGAGGTTGAAGTTCATGAGAAACTGTGACATGAGAAACTGTGACATGAGAAACCGTCACAGAGAAAGAGTGATGGGTTGCAGAATGTGTAGCGTAATCAGTGTGTGTGTGTGTGTGTCTGTGTGTGTTTCACCAGCGCTGTTTTTAGTAACGTCAGGGTGCTGCTCCTCTGAAACAGGTGACACAACAGCAGGTTCCTCAGTGCTGTGTGTGGTCTGGAGTTTCACCTCAGTGGGTTTTGTTCTCTCTCTCTCTCTCTCTCTCTCTCTCTCTCTCTCACACACTCACACACACACACACACACACACACTTTTTACACAGTACTTCTGCTTCCTTACTGATGATGAACAGATTATAAGCTGGGTACAGATGTGTGTGAAGCTGTAGGAAGTGAGATGTAATAGAACTGGTTAAAGATCTAAAGCAGTGACACAGAAGTTGTTCTAAAGATCGACTTTTAAATAAAACTTTATTTATTTTTACTCCTCATTTATTTTTTTTGCACGTTTGTCACACTAATGTTTCACATCAAACACATTAAATATTAGTCAAAAATAACAAGTAAACACAACATGCAGTTTTTACATGAAGGTTTTTATTATTAAGAGAAAACTAAACCCAAACCGGGGTCACGGTGTCTTAGTGGTTAGCACGTTGGCCTCACACCTCCAGGGTTGGGGGTTCGATTCCCGCCTCCACCTTGTGTGTGTGGAGTTTGCATGTTCTCCCCGTGCCTCGGGGGTTTCCTCCGGGTACTCCGGTTTCCTCCCCCGGTCCAAAGACATGCATGGTAGGTTGATTGGCATCTCTGGAAAATTGTCTGTAGTGTGTGATTGTGTGAGTGAATGAGAGTGTGTGTGTGTGTGTGTGTGTGTGTGCCCTGTGATGGGTTGGCACTCCGTCCAGGGTGTATCCTGCCTTGATGCCCAATGACGCCTGAGATAGGCACAGGCTCCCCGTGACCCGAGGTAGTTCAGATAAGTGGTAGAAGATGAGTGAGTGAATGAATGAATGAATAAACCCAAACCCACATGACCCTGTGTGAAAAAGTATTTGCCCCCTAAACCTAATAACTGGTTGGTCCTCCCTTAGCAGCAAGAACTGCATTCGAGTGTTAGTGATAACTTACAGTGAGTCTGTTACAGCTGAGTCTGTGGGGGAATTTTGGTCCACTCGTCTTTACAGAATTGTTGTAATTCAGCCACATTGGAGGGTTTTTTCGAACATGAACCTCCTTTTTAAGGTCCTGCCACAGCGTCTCAATATGATGCAGGTCAGGACTTTGACTCGGCCGCTCCAAAGTCTTCATTTTGTTCTTCTTCAGCCATTCAGAGGTGGACTTGGTGTGTTATGGATCATTGTCCTGCTGCAGAACCCAAGTTCACTTCAGCTCGAGGTCACAAACAGAAGGTCACACTTTGTCCTTCAGGATTTTTTGGTAAACAGCAGAATTCATGGTTCTGTTTATCACAGCAAGTCTTCCAGGTCCTGAAGCAGTAAAACAGCCCCAGACCATCACACTACCACCACCATGTTTTACTGTTGGTGTGATGTTCTGTTTCTGACATGCAGTGTTACTTTTACACCAGATGTAACGGGACACAAACCTTACAAAATGTTCAGCTTTTGTCTCATCAGTCCACAGAGTATTTTCCCAAAAATCTTGTGGATCATCAAGATGTTTTCTGGCAAATCTGAGACTTTATGTTCTTTTTTCTCCGCAGCTGTTTTAGTCTTGTAACTCTGCCATACAGGCCATTTTTGCCCCAGTCTCTTTCTTATGGTGGCATCATGAACTCTGACCTTAACAGAGGCAAGTGAAGCCTGCAGTTCTGTGGATGTTGTTGTTGGGTCTTTTGTGACATCATTGATGAGTCGTCTCTGAGCTCTTGGGGTAATTCTGCTCGGCCGGCGGCTCATGAGAAGGTTCACCACTGTTCCATGTTTCACCATTTGTGTATAACGGCTCTCACTGTGGTTCACTGGAGTCCTTTATAAGCGCCCTTTAGCAGACGGCCTTCTCCAGAGCGACTTACATTTTACATTCATGTACTAGAACCACTGAACATTCAGGAAAAAGAGAAGATTTAAACCCAGAAACTTTAGATGAGTGAAGCTCTTGAACTGCCCTGAATTTGTCTCCACATCCTGTTTATATAAAGCTGCAAAGGAAGAAGAACTCATTATGTGATAGTCCTGCAGTCACTGTGTGATCAGTACATACACAGGTTTGTGTGTATGAGAGAGAGAAAGAGAGAGAGTGTTTGTGTGTGTGTGTTTGTGTGTGTGTTTGTGAGTGAGAGAGTGTGTGTGTTTGTGAGTGAGAGAGTGTGTGTGTTTGTGAGTGAGAGAGTGTGTGTGTTTGTGAGTGAGAGAGTGTGTGTGTTTGTGAGTGAGAGAGTGTGTGTGTTTGTGAGTGAGAGAGTGTGTGTTTGTGAGTGAGAGAGTGTGTGTTTGTGAGTGAGAGAGTGTGTGTGTTTGTGAGTGAGAGAGTGTGTGAGCGTGTGTCTGAGCGTGCGTGTGCGTGTGTCTGAGCGTGCGTGTGCGTGTGTCTGAGCGTGCGTGTGCGTGTGTCTGAGCGTGCGTGTGCGTGTGTCTGAGCGTGCGTGTGTGTGAGCGTGCGTGTGTGTGAGCGTGCGTGCGTGTGTGTGAGCGTGCGTGTGTGAGCGTGCGTGTGTGAGCGTGCGTGTGTGTGAGCGTGCGTGTGTGTGAGCGTGCGTGTGTGTGAGCGTGCGTGTGTGTGAGCGTGCGTGTGTGTGAGCGTGCGTGTGTGTGAGCGTGCGTGTGTGTGAGCATGCGTGTGTGTGAGCGTGCGTGTGCGTGTGTCTGAGCGTGCGTGTGCGTGTGTCTGAGCATGTGTGTGTCTGAGACACACACACGCTCAGACACACACACACGCACGCTCAGACACACACACACGCACGCTCAGACACACACACACACGCACGCTCAGACACACACACACGCACGCTCAGACACACACACACGCACGCTCAGACACACACACACGCACGCTCAGACACACACACACGCACGCTCAGACACACACACACGCACGCTCAGACACACACATGCTCAGACACACACACACGCACGCTCAGACACACACACACGCACGCTCACACACACGCACGCTCACACACACGCACGCTCACACACACGCACGCACGCTCACACACACGCTCTCTCACACACACGCTCTCTCACACACACGCTCTCTCACACACACGCTCTCTCACACACACGCTCTCTCACACACACGCTCTCTCACACACACGCTCTCTCACACACACGCTCTCTCACACACACGCTCTCTCACACACACGCTCTCTCACACACACGCTCTCTCACACACACGCTCAGACACACACACGCTCAGACACACACACGCTCAGACACACACACGCTCAGACACACACACGCTCAGACACACACACGCTCAGACACACGCACGCTCAGACACACACACACACGCACGCTCAGACACACACATGCTCAGACACACACACACGCACGCTCAGACACACACACACGCACGCTCAGACACACACACGCACGCTCAGACACACACATGCTCAGACACACGCACACGCACGCTCAGACACACGCACACGCACGCTCACACACACGCACACGCACGCTCACACACACGCACACGCACGCTCACACACGCGCACGCTCACACACGCGCACGCTCACACACGCGCACGCTCACACACGCGCACGCTCACACACACGCACGCTCACACACGCGCACGCTCACACACGCGCACGCTCACACACGCGCACGCTCACACACGCGCACGCTCACACACACATGTCTGAGCGTGTGTGTGTCTGAGCGTGCGTGTGCGTGTGTGTGAGCGTGCGTGTGCGTGTGTGTGAGCGTGCGTGTGCGTGTGTCTGAGCGTGCGTGTGCGTGTGTCTGAGCATGTGTGTGTCTGAGCGTGCGTGTGTGTGTCTGAGCGTGCGTGTGTGTGTCTGAGCGTGCGTGTGTGTGTGTCTGAGCATGTGTGTGTCTGAGCGTGCGTGTGTGTGTGTGTCTGAGCGTGCGTGTGTGTGTGTCTGAGCGTGCGTGTGTGTGTGTCTGAGCATGTGTGTGTCTGAGCGTGCGTGTGTGTGTGTCTGAGCGTGCGTGTGTGTGTGTCTGAGCGTGCGTGTGTGTGTGTCTGAGCGTGCGTGTGTGTGTGTCTGAGCGTGCGTGTGTGTGTGTGTCTGAGCGTGCGTGTGTGTGTGTCTGAGCGTGCGTGTGTGTGTGTCTGAGCGTGCGTGTGTGTGTGTCTGAGCGTGCGTGTGTGTGTGTCTGAGCGTGCGTGTGTGTGTGTCTGAGCGTGCGTGTGTGTGTGTCTGAGCGTGCGTGTGTGTGTGTCTGAGCGTGCGTGTGTGTGTGTCTGAGCGTGCGTGTGTGTGTGTCTGAGCGTGCGTGTGTGTGTGTCTGAGCGTGTGTGTGTCTGAGCGTGTGTGTGTCTGAGCGTGTGTGTGTCTGAGCGTGTGTGTGTCTGAGCGTGTGTGTGTCTGAGCGTGTGTGTGTCTGAGCGTGTGTGTGTCTGAGCGTGTGTGTGTCTGAGCGTGTGTGTGTCTGAGTGTGTGTGTGTGTGTGTGTGTGTTTGAGAGTGCGTGTGTCTGAGCGTGTGTCTGAGCGTGCGTGTGTGTGCGTGCGCGTGTGTGTGTGTCTGAGCGTGTGTGTGTCTGAGCGTGTGTGTGTCTGAGCGTGTGTGTGTCTGAGCGTGTGTGTGTCTGAGCGTGTGTGTGTCTGAGCGTGTGTGTGTCTGAGCGTGTGTGTGTCTGAGCGTGTGTGTGTCTGAGCGTGTGTGTGAGAGAGCGTGTGTGTGAGAGAGCGTGTGTGTGAGAGAGCGTGTGTGTGAGAGAGCGTGTGTGTGAGAGAGCGTGTGTGTGAGAGAGCGTGTGTGTGAGAGAGCGTGTGTGTGAGAGAGCGTGTGTGTGAGCGTGCGTGCGTGTGTGAGCGTGCGTGTGTGTGAGCGTGCGTGTGTGTGAGCGTGCGTGTGTGTGAGCGTGCGTGTGTGTGAGCGTGCGTGTGTGTGAGCGTGCGCGTGTGTGAGCGTGCGCGTGTGTGAGCGTGCGCGTGTGTGAGCGTGCGCGTGTGTGAGCGTGCGCGTGTGTGAGCGTGCGCGTGTGTGAGCGTGCGCGTGTGTGAGCGTGCGCGTGTGTGAGCGTGCGTGTGCGTGTGTGTGAGCGTGCGTGTGCGTGTGTCTGAGCGTGCGTGTGCGTGTGTCTGAGCGTGCGTGTGCGTGTGTCTGAGCGTGCGTGTGCGTGTGTCTGAGCATGTGTGTGTCTGAGCGTGCGTGTGTGTGTCTGAGCGTGCGTGTGTGTGTGTCTGAGCGTGCGTGTGTGTGTGTCTGAGCATGTGTGTGTCTGAGCGTGCGTGTGTGTGTGTGTCTGAGCGTGCGTGTGTGTGTGTCTGAGCGTGCGTGTGTGTGTGTCTGAGCGTGCGTGTGTGTGTGTCTGAGCGTGCGTGTGTGTGTGTCTGAGCGTGCGTGTGTGTGTGTCTGAGCGTGCGTGTGTGTGTGTCTGAGCGTGCGTGTGTGTGTGTCTGAGCGTGCGTGTGTGTGTGTCTGTGCGTGTGTGTGTGTCTGAGCGTGTGTGTGTCTGAGCGTGTGTGTGTCTGAGCGTGTGTGTGTCTGAGCGTGTGTGTGTGTGTGTGTTTGAGAGTGCGTGTGTCTGAGCGTGTGTCTGAGCGTGTGTCTGAGCGTGTGTCTGAGCGTGTGTCTGAGCGTGCGTGTGTGTGCGTGCGCGTGTGTGTGTGTCTGAGCGTGTGTGTGTCTGAGCGTGTGTGTGTCTGAGCGTGTGTGTGTGTGTGTGTGTTTGAGAGTGCGTGTGTCTGAGCGTGTGTCTGAGCGTGCGTGTGTGTGCGTGCGCGTGTGTGTGTGTCTGAGCGTGTGTGTGTCTGAGCGTGTGTGTGTCTGAGCGTGTGTGTGTCTGAGCGTGTGTGTGTCTGAGCGTGTGTGTCTGAGCGTGTGTGTGTCTGAGCGTGTGTGTGTCTGAGCGTGTGTGTGTCTGAGCGTGTGTGTGTCTGAGCGTGTGTGTGTCTGAGCGTGTGTGTGTCTGAGCGTGTGTGTGTCTGAG